>NC_069505.1:157831942-157836942 GCF_027579735.1 Bombina bombina
TTTCCTTCTTAATTATATCCTTGGCTACTAGACTTCGTTCAATAGCTGCCAAGGTCAGGAAAAATATGGCACTCTCTGAAGAGAAGATTGCAAGGAATCCAGCCACTTGGCATCCTCTTCCGGTTTCCCACCATATACCAAAGTCAGCAAACTGCCCCCAAGACACTGCATCCAGCACGGTCAAAGTACCAGTGTAGACACCCATTGAAAGGTTGGAGACAGAGATCAAACCAATAAAAAGTTTGGAAGATGAAAGAGGAGAACAAGAGGAAAACATTGTGATGATGACTATGAGGTTGAAGATTAATGCAAGGAGGAAGATGAACCACACAGTGATACGTATCATCCAGCTACCAAGTAGATACTCACATGGTTTAAAAGCACCTAGAAAAGAAACAAAGAATTATTAATACAAATATAATGGAAATGGTCATCCTACATATAAATTTACTTAAAAAGGACAGTTAACCTGTAAAATGTTCTCCCCTTTAATTTAATTCCAATGATCCTGCTGGAGTGTATTATATTGTTTACAAGTAACTAATTTACCCTTATTTTGGCATTTGAAATTGCTAATTTAGCCTGTGGTATTCCCTTCCTATACTAAAAGTTTCTGGATCTATGTCCAGGGTATTGACAGGTTATGTAAACACAGCAGAAAAAAATTACAAAGAGAGATACGATAAGTTAGCAAGTTTGTGTACACAAGTTGATAACATAATGAGATCTCATTTTAATGCAAAGTCAACTCATTTCAATAGGATGTGGTTTCAAAGCACAAAACCAGCAATTTCATATACGCAAATAAACCTGAAAATGTAATTTCTCTTACATTTTATACTCTGCAGCTGGTATAACAAGTCATTGGAAATACTTTAAGGGAAAAACTATTTTATAGTAAACTGTCCCTTTAAAGGACTAGTAAATTCAATAGAATTGCCTAATCAACAAATGCATAACAAGACAATGCAATGGCACTTTCCCTGAATTTTAAATAAGCAGTGGATTTTCTTCTACCAAATGTCAAAATGCACTTACATTTCCTCCTCCTGTATCATGTGACAGTCATCAGCCAATCATACAAACCATGTATGTATATACTGTGATTTCTAGCGCATGCTAAGTAGGATCTGGTGCCTCAGAAAGTGTGAATATAAGAATACTGTGCACAATATGATATTGAAAGTAAATTGTAAAGTTTAATTTTCTCATTAGCATTCTTTTAACAAATTTGTTGAATGCATTGACGTTCTTTGTTTTAGTTATTGCCTAAGAGGCTATATGAAATAGATCATGCATATTATTGGGGGGGGGGGTCTTCCCTAAATAAACTTCCACAAGCAACTAATGATGGAAAGCTTGTGCTTGGCTACAGCAGCCAATCAGACAGACAACAGGAACACATTTTTTTTTTCTTTTTAGTTAATGTGAAATAGTTGACCTAAAATGATCTGGTTCTACAGTTTTTTTCTTTTTAAAAAAAGTAGAAACAAAAATAAAATACAGAGGTAGAAACAGATGCTAACAAGTTCTGAATTACCTGTGGGTGGGTTGCAGTGAATAACATTCAAAACATGTTCCTTATCTTCTTCAGCATCTGGGTCCAAATCATATGGGTCAATGGCTCCTGTAGTTACAAAAAACAATTACTTTTCCCTAAGTTATACATTTACAAATGATTCAACACTTCAATGAAAATGGAAAACAATCTAAAAGTAATACAACTATATTGGATTTCTTAACCTTCTATTATTTATCATTTGATGTTGTGTTTAGATTGTTAAAGGCACAGAATATACCTTGCAATCACAAGTTTCTGCAGCCTTGTAGCAAATTAACATACTGTACTAGTTGAGTGTAAAATTGTTGCAACTGCATTAACATATAGTTTGCTGCTATTGTTTTTCAATAATCAAACTACACCTACCTCTTATCTTATTTCGAGGAGCCAGTATAGATTAGTGAATGACTCCTGGCATAATGCTTATTATTGGAGTTTTTAAACCTCCTTCTATTACATTAAGCTGGTAATTCAATGTGTATGAAGAGTGCCAATCACAAACTGATTAGTGTGTGCATTTGTCTTTAATTATTATTAAATGCAGTCAGAGAAGAGCATTTTTGTAAATTTTAATTTAGACAAAAAAAAAAATAGTAAAGAACATAGTAGCATCCAGCACTCCTACAGAACCACAACCTCTCTATGCTGCAAGTGTTTTGCATGTGAGGCTCTGGTTTGGGGTGAGGCCAACTGAGTTTGCATGGGGTAGTATAGAAAGGAGAAACGTTTTGCAAAAAAATTATCACTGAATTTAAAGCGATACTAACCCCAATTTTTTTCTTTAATGATTGACATAGAGCATGCAATTTTAAGCAACTCTCTAATTTACTCCTATTATCAATTTTTCTTCAATCTCTTGCTATCTTTATTTAAAAAAGCAGGAAGCTAAGCTTAGGAGCCAGCCCATTTTTGGTTCAGAACCCTGGGTAGCACTACATTTACCCACCAATCAGCAAGAGCTACCCAGGTGCTGAACCAAAAATGGGCCGGCTCTTAAGCTTAGATTCTTGCTTTTCAAACAAAGATAACAAGAGAAGGAATAAAAATTAATAGAAGTAAATTAAAAAGTTGCATAAAATTGCATGTTCTATATGAATCATGTCCTTTTAAGCATTTTTGAACTAACAAGCGTATTGCAAAAATACTTTCTAATTGATCAATAATTTAAAAAAATGATATATTTGTAACCTACATCCCTTGAAATTTAAATGTAAAAATGTAAAATATATTATATATGCAGAGAAGAACCACCAAAATATATATTTTTTTTTTTTTAAAAAGCATGCTTAATATAAAATACATGTAATCATATCCAAAAATATATTTGATCTTCAAAACAGAAATGCGATGGACATTATGATTTTAACATCCAGCTTGGTTTATTGAACAGGGAATTATTAGGCTACAGTAACCCATAGGCCACGCAATAATTTAAAAAAGATAAAGGAACATGATATAAATACCTTTCTCACGGTCTAAGCTCTGATATTTTGAGTTGTTGTCCTCAATGGTTGAGGTGAAATATGAGTCACAGCCAGAAAAAGCACAGCACTGATAAGCATATGGGACAGATAGAGACCTTAAACAAAAGCAGAAAAAAAAAGTTTTAGAAAGATTAAAAAAAAAAGGACAAAGCACACAGTAAAAAGGAGAGTAAACACAAAGTAATAACAAAATGTTTCTGCAATCTTCTAGTAGATTAACGTATCAACAGACTGAACGCTATTAGAAAGAAAATTAAAAAATGCCTTGTTTTCTGAAACGGTTATTCAATAGTCAAACTTCACCGACCACTTTATTTGGAGGAGCCAATCTAGAACGGAGCTTGTAGAGGGACAGTGCTTACTATTTCCATTGTGTTAAAGGGACAGTAACGCCAAAATAAAATCATTATCCTGAGAGA
Source organism: Bombina bombina (assembly GCF_027579735.1). Lineage (NCBI taxonomy): Eukaryota > Metazoa > Chordata > Amphibia > Anura > Bombinatoridae > Bombina > Bombina bombina. Next base: position 157,835,407 of record NC_069505.1, read on the forward strand.
ACAAGTACATTCAAACAACTTTCTAATTTACTTATATAATTAATTTGGTTTGTTCTCTTGGTACCCCCTTTGTTAGAGAACAGTTGTAGATAGGCTCAGGGAGCTAGCTGGTTATAAGGGTCTTCACATCTATGCTTGTCGTTGGTTCACCCGATGTGTTCACCTAGCATCTAAGTGCATATCTGTTCCTGAACCTACTCTTCAACAAAGAGTACAAAGCATATTTGAATACAGAAGTTAACTGGAAAGGTAGTTAAAATTGCATGCTCTGTCTGAATAATAAAAATGTAATTTAGTTTACTATTTAACTTTTCTGTCCCTTTAAAGGGACATGAAACCCAAAAAAAGTTATTTCATGATTTTGGTAGAACATGCAATTTTAAACAACTTTACAGTTTTCTTCCATTATCAAATTTGCTTCACTCTCTTTGTATCATTTGTTGAAAGCGCAGCAATGCACTACTGGTTTCTAACGGAACACATGGGTGAGCCAATGACAAATCGGTATATATATATATATATATATATATATATATATATATATATATATATATATACACACATATATATATATATATATATATATACACATATATATATATATATATATATATATACACATATATATATATATATATATATATATATATATACACATATAATACCGTCCATACCACACAGGTTATACCCTCCAAAGGTCGTCTGCCTGGGTGCTATGATGCCTTAAATATTTCCTGTACAAATGACAGCACTCTCAGGTCTTTTTTCAAAGTGAGATCAACAAAATTCTCTTTTTAATTAAAAAGAGAATTTTGTTGATCTCACTTTGAAAAAAGACCTGAGAGTGCTGTCATTTGTACAGGAAATATATACACATATATATATATATATATATATATATATATATATATATATATATAAATATATATATATATACATATACCGATTTATATTCTTTCATGTAATTGGCAAGAGCCCATGAGCTAGTGACGTATGGGATATACAATCCTACCAGGAGGGGCAAAGTTTCCCAAACCTCAAAATGCCTATAAATACACCCCTCACCACACCCACAATTGAGTTTTACAAACTTTGCCTCCTATGGAGGTGGTCGAGATTACCAATCAATATTTTGGAACTACGTGTGATCTTCAGGGCTCTTCAGATTTGGCCTCTGTTGAAGAGAGAACCATTAATTTGTTTTCAGGCAGACAATATCACCACTGTGGCATATGTCAATCATCAGGGTGGGACTCGCAGTCCCCAAGCTATGAAAGAAGTATCTCGGCTACTCGCTTGGGCGGAATCCAGCTCCTGTCTAATTTCTGAGGTTCATATACCAGGTATAGACAATTGGGAAGCGGATTATCTCAGCCATCAGACTTTACATCCAGGGGAGTGGTCGCTTCATCCAGATGCGTTTTCTCAGATTGTTCAGATGTGGGGTCTTCCAGAAATAGATCTGATGGCTTCCCATCTAAACAAGAAACTACCCAGGTACCTGTCCAGGTCCAGGGATCCTAAAGCGGAAACAGT
>NC_069505.1:157841942-157869442 GCF_027579735.1 Bombina bombina
CTACACATCCATTTCTAATATTAGATGTTTTTTTAAAACAGGTACGATGTCCTGCTTGTGTGCATTTTTTCATGTGTGTCTATGCTGTGATAAATGGGGGGAAAAAAATTTGTTAAAGGGATATGAACCCCCCCCCCCCCAAAAAAAACCTCATGATTGAGATAGAGCATTTGACTTTAAACAACTATCTAATTTACTTCTATTACTAATGTCTTTGTTCTCTTGATATCTTTTGTTGAAAAGCAGAAACATATTCTTAGGAGCAAGACCATTTTTGGAGTACTATATGGCACCAAGCAATGTTATCCATATGTAAGAGCACAATATGGCAGCACTATTTCATGCCATGTAGTGCTCCAGATGCCTACCTAGGTATCTCTTCAACACAGACTATTATGGGAATGAAGCACATTTAATAATTGAAGTATATTGGTATGCTCTGTCTGAATCAATAAAGATGTACTTTTGTGATTTATAAGAAGAGTGCTGAATTCCCTTACTTTTATAGGATGAGTTTATCATGACTCGTCCTCACTCTCTTTTTGTTGTTATAAAGATTATTATTTTATACTTTCATTGTAGAAATAAACATTTCAACGTGTTTAACCCTTTCGTGTCAGGGCTAAAGTGCCTACATCGGAACAACTGTTCCGATGTAGACAAATTGAAACCACGCGATCGTGCATACGATCGCGAGATTTCAATTGTTGGATCGCGTCTGGGGACGTCCCTACAACCCTAGGAACGCTCTCCAGACCGCGATCAAATCCTGAAAGCACAGAAGGCTTCAAGACAGCCGGCATAACGGCTTTAAAGCCCAGTCTAATTATGACGGAATAGAACGGAATAACGGCTTTAAAGCCCAGTCTAATTATGACGGAATAGAATGGTATAACGGCTTTAAAGCCCAGTCGTATTATGACGGAATAGAACGGCATAACGGCTTTAAAGCCCAGTCGTATTATGACGGAATAGAACGGCATAACGGCTTTAAAGCCCAGTCTAATTATGACGGAATAGAACGGCATAGCGGCTTTAAAGCCCAGTCTAATTATGACGGAATAGAACGGTATAACGGCTTTAAAGCCCAGTCTAATTATGACGGAATAGAACGGCATAGCGGCTTTAAAGCCCAGTCTAATTATGACGGAATAGAACGGCATAACGGCTTTAAAGCCCAGTCTAATTATGACGGAATAGAACGGTATAACGGCTTTAAAGCCCAGTCTAATTATGGCGGAATAGAACAGCATAACGGCTTTAAAGCCCAGTCTAATTATGACGGAATAGAACGGTATAACGGCTTTAAAGCCCAGTCTAATTATGGCGGAATAGAACAGCATAACGGCTTTAAAGCCCGGTCTAATTATGACGGAATAGAACGGTATAACGGCTTTAAAGCCCAGTCTAATTATGACGGAATAGAACGGCATAACGGCTTTAAAAGGTTACGTTTTTGTTGAAAAATGTTGTTGGGTTGATGTCAGCAACAAGACAACCAAGCACAATCTCATGTCTGTGATGTGTTAGGCATTGATTTTGTGTATGCCAAAACCTCACCACCTATCCTAGTGCAAGAAATCATAGGCAATGTGATAAGGTTAGATTTACAGAATGTGGCCAGTTGGATAGGGTTATGGTCAGAGTTAGGGACTGCAGTGAATCTTTTGGATGCCACCCTGGGCTGGTTAGAAACAGGACCACAAAATAAAAAACTATTAATTTAATCAAACACATTGTACCTGCTCTCACATACACCTTCAAAACACAGCAAATTTCTCATGGAGTGACCGAGTAGCGAACGTTACACATAACATTTAAAAAGACAAACACAATTGATAGTGATCTTTAATTGTAACAGTATGATTAGCCCATTGCTTAGGCCAATGTTGGCTTCCTTGAGAAGGTTGAACAAACTAACCATTAAAATGTAAAAACAACAACATAGGGTTTGTGCAGAAAAAAAAATGAATTGCTGCCATTAATTATATAGGCAGCCATGCACTACACAGTGCAAGACTTTTTCTCTCAACACTACTGAAGATAACAAAAACGCTGCATTAAAAAAAAAAGGACAGAAATGTTTCAAAGTTTAAAACAGCATCTAAGGAATGACTTATTGACTACACAATAACTGCATATAAACATCTAACAACAGCAAAAAAACAAGCATAACTCCTTACTAAATCTGTTTCGACTGTCGGGTAGCCAAAGGGGTTAAATCTTAGTAAAAAAAAAAAAAAAGAATCTCTCATAGTTCTCTTGCAACCTCTTTCTAGTATCTAATCACAAAATATTTACAAAAGGATTTGTACTTACAGCACTCGCAGGGACGTAAGACCAAACAACGACCTATTATAGATTTCCTGAATCTGATTGTGCTGAAGGTAACTAAAATGGAAGAAAACAATTTTTTTTCAAATTACAAAATAACTTCTGCATGACCCCCCCAAGGTTAACAAATGTAAGCTACAACACCATCAAGATAGATATATATATATATATATATATATACACACACACATATACACATATACATATATATATACACATATATATATATATATATATATATATATATATATATATACACACACACACACATATACATACATATACACATATATATATATATATATATATATATATATATATATATATATATATATACACACACACACATATACATACATATACACACACATACATACACGCATACATACACACACACACATATACATACACACACACACATACACACACACACATATACATACACACACACACACTCTACTCAACACATATTGCAGCTTATGTCGTATACACTATGCACTCCATTTTTCTTGTCTCAGCATGTATATCTGGCACTACAGTCAGTTTGAGATTCCCTTCTAATTAAAAAGGGATGAAAAAGGAAAAAATAAACTTGATTCCGATAAAGCATGCAGTCTAAAGAAAAAAAAAAAAAGTTAAATGTTAAAATGTACTATTATCAAGATGACTTCATTCTCTTTGTATCCTTTGTTTAAGAGCATACCTAAGTAAGCTGAGGAGCATGCACGTGAATAGAAAACTATATAGCAGCAGTGTCTGAAAACGGGTTACAAATTATTATTGCAAAAACTGCTGCCACACAATCCTGACTATAACTTAAACAAAGGATGTCAAGTGAACTATGTAAATCTGATAACAGAAATAAGATGAAAAACTAACAAAATATGCATGCTCTATCTGAATCCTGAAAGTTTAGTTTCACTTTCGTGTCTCTTTAAAGGGCATCAAAAGATCAGTAGTGTACATGTATTTTTTTATGCACCACTATCGACTTTCATGACCCTTTAATGCAGGAGGTGACAAAACTGTGCCTGCTTTAAAGGGACAATCTACTTGAAAATGTTTACGATTTAAAAAGATAGATAATCCCTTTATTACCCGTTCACCAGTTTTGCACAACCAACACAGTTATATTAATAAACTTTTTAGCAATGTGATTAACTTGTATCTAAGCCTCTGCTGTTCTGCCCCCTTATTTCAGTTCTTTAGACAGACTTGCATTTTAGCCAATCAGTGCTGATTCAAGCATGATTATACAGGAGTGAGCACAATGTTATCTATATAAAACACATGAACTAGAACTGTTTGGCAGTGAAAAGCTAATAAAAAATAAAATAAGAGGCACCCTACAGAGGCTTAGAAACAGGCAGATATTTAGAGGTTATAAAGTACATTAAAGGGACATTAAACACTTTGAGATGGTAATATAAAATGATAAATTGTATATAATAAAACAACTCTGCAATATGCTTTCATTATTTATTTTGTCCTCTTTGCCTGTAATTTCATTCTGAAATTGTGAGCTTTTCAGTTCCTGTTAGAAATGGAAGTGCAGAACACTGTTAAATCCAGCACAACCATTGGCTGCACACTCTAGTGACCTATTTATAACTGTCTCTAATTGGCCACAGCAGAGAAGGTAACAAGTTACAACATGGCAGCTCCCAGTGTTTGATAGACACTAAAACTTTACACTTATTTTGTCACTTTTTAAACAACTAATGAAACTTTAAAAAATACATCTACATGTTACTCATGGACTAATCTTTTCTTTGAATGCATCATTCTATCTAGCATGTATTTAGTGTTTAATGTCCCTTTAAAATAACAATGTTCATTGTGCAAAGCTGGGGAATGGGTTGGGTTGTAAAGGCTTTAACTATGCTTAAAATAAATAAATAAATCAAGTAGAGATTTGTTTTAGGCAAAATAATAAACTTAGAGAACGTTTTATACAGAGACAAGAACATATAACTTAAAATTAGTTAAAAGGGACAGTTCACTCCCCTTTAAATTATTCCCAATGATCCTTTTAACCTGCTAGAGTGTATTACATTGGTTACAAGTAGCTCCTTTACTCCTATTTCAGCATTTGAAATAGCTGATTTAGTCTGTGGTATCGCCACCTACACTGAACAAATTAATACTGGAATATAGGCTATTGAATAGCCTAAGTATACACAGCCAGCAGAAGAGATTACAATCTCAGTGGGATGCAGGATAGTTAAAGGGACATTATACACTCATTTTTTCTTTGCATAAATGTTTTGTAGATGATTTATTTATATAGCCCATAAAGTTTTTTGTTTTTTTTAAATGTATAGTTTTGCTTATTTTTATATAACATTGCTCTGATTTTCAGACTCCTAACCAAGCCCCAAAGTTTTATGAGAATACCGTCGGCTTGCTCCTGTTTGTGTAAAGGGTATTTTATTTTCATATGCAAAATAAGGGGGAGGGGGGGGAGGGTCTTATTTCCCACTTGCAGTGGGCTTTCCAGCTACCTTTTCGACAGAGCTAAACTGAAAGCTTCTAAGTAAGTTTTTAAACAGTTTTATACTGGATTTTTATACCAGTATCTGCGCATCTTATCCTTAATAGTAGTGTCTATTACATGCAGTTATATGAAAATGAGTGTATACTGTCCCTTTAAGTAATACAATGATCATTTTCCATTGTTCTCTCTATGTATTGAGCTTTGGTATTCCAGCCAAATAAAAGATAAGGAAGCAAGTCTGTTTACACAAACTTAGAACATAATGAGATCTGATATCACCTTTAAGTTCAACCCATTGTAATAGGCTGTGGTTTCAAAGCACAAAATCAGCTACTTCATATACACAAATAAGCATGAAAATGGAATTTCTCAAATATTTTATTGCAGTTGGTATAACAAGTCATTTAAAATACATTAATGGAAAAACAATTTTACAGTGTACTGTCCCTTTAAGAAAAAAATGGTTAATTAATTTACATTGCACAATAACTTTCCAGCACAATGTCTCTCCCTGCAGCTGGGCAACCAACTGTGCTAGAGCAGGGCATGTCAATCACCCAGAACAAGTGAGTGTCGTGGTGACTGATCTCGCCAGCTCTAAGGTTGCAGAGAAGAGAAAAAAAAAAAAAAAAAAAAAAGCAGTTTCTAGGGCCTGCTCTGTATAGTCTAAAAAGCTTCATAAATGTACCCCTACATATTGCAATGAATGAATGCAATAGATAAAAAACTCACATGTAATTCTTAAAAAAAAAAGATAACTTACATTTCTTCCAAAGCACCACAGCCCTGGAAACCTTGTAATTCAGAGATTTCATTGTAGGATAGATCCCTAAAAAAAAAGAGAACATATTTTCTCAGTTTTATAATACCATTCTCATACACGAGTTATTACCTGGGCAAACCGGTTCTGTAAGATACAGGATTTATTCTACTACATAGCTGATATACGGTAGACAGATACAAACAACATGTCTATCAGTTAACATACCAGATCATTAGGGTAACTAAACATTATTAAAAAAAAGATCATTAAATACAGTAGAATTGCATAGTTAACAAATGCATAATAAAAAGACAATGCAATAACACTGAAATGCAAATAACTAGTAGTAGATCCCTTTTTTTTTTTTAAAGACAAATTTTAGTTACTTCCATTTTATTGCTCACTATATCCTGGGACAGCCCTCAGCCAATAGAAGGGACTGAATTAACTCAGGATGAATTTTGACAGATAGGCTATTGGAGGGGGAAATGCTGGTTAACTCTCATGCCAAGTTAGCTTCATTTATATATAAGAAAAACTTGCACTCACTGTACATATATATGTATATATACACATATATACACACACACACACACACATCTACATCTACACATTGCTCTACTCCTCTAAAGAGACTGAAGTACTTATACCAAGCTATCTTGCTGTTTGCAAGACCCTGCAACTTGCTACAACATGACTATTTGGATTAGTAAACAGTTAATTTATATTTGGCATCTAAATAGGCAAAGCAAAGGATATAAGATAAGGAGGCTTTTCAAGGGGTGTATCCCAGGTCCTCTATAAATTAGCAAAAAAAAAACTACACATTTTGCAAACAAAATGGCAGTTTTAAATATATTTACTTTGTGTTTGTAGATATTTTACAAAGCAGTGCCTAATTGCTGATACTGGTTACATAAAAAATACTTTAATGCCCCTTTGAACACAAGTGGTAGAATGGAGAATAGAAATGTCAACTTACAAGGTTCGAAGCATCTTCTGTTCCTGGCAAAACTTCAGTGGAATATTTCTTATCTTCGTACCTGTCAAGGTCCTGTAAAACACATCAGACAAGTATATTTACAAAGGGATTACAGATGTTAAGATAAAACAGGAGCAGAAACATTTGAAGATATTGGCTAGCTATAGAAATATAAAACTACAGTTAGACTTAAAGGAACAGTCTAATTGATTTTTTTGTATAGGTTAAAAAAGATAGATAACGCCTTTACTACCAATTCCCCAGCTTTGCATAACCAACATTATTATATTAACATACTTTATAACCTCTATGTTTGCTTGTTTCTAAGCCCCTATTATGTATTTTACTTTGTATACAGCAGTGTATTTAGGATTGTGGTTTTACAAATTCTGATTATGCCTTCACAGTTTCTGTGTAACTTTATGAAATTAGGCGAATACTAATATATTTATATTTATCTTTTACAAAGTTACATTGCACTTCATATTTCTTCTATTTAAAATAAAACTAAAAAACGTACAGCTTCAGTTTCCCAGAAACCTTCATTAATTTCTATGGGCCGATAAGCAAAGATTCTCTAGTTTGGAGAGAAATTATAGTGCAGACTTCAAAGGAGCTAAACTCACTGAATTATATAAGGAAAAGGGCGGAATCTGGAAGTCCCAGAGAGACGAGAGATGCCTTCCATAGAAATTAATGAGGCTCTCTGGGTTACATAACTTCACAGGGAGAGATAAGTTAACTGGAGAACATCTGGGGCTAATATAAAGGCTAAGTTTGCAGCAAATACAAACTTAAATGTTTTCACTACAATTTAACGTGCTTTTGTCTATAGTTTAGTATTTATGACTTTTCTGTTAGTTAAATAAGTGTATTGTGAATTTCTACCAAAACTAGAATCTTTTGAGAAATGTCTTAGTGCAGGGGAGGGGGGGTTCCACCTACTTTTTTTTAGCATTCAGTGAGTTCAGACCCTGTAAAGTATGTACTACTATTTCTCTCCAAACATTAGAATCTATTATCATCAGGTCTTTGGTGAGTTCTGTCTTAATTTAGTGCAGGACTCTGGCATTGTATACCCTCTAGTAACTTACGGCTAGATTACGAGTTTTGCGTTATAGCTCATAACGCTGCTTTTTCACTACCGCTGCTATTACGAGTCTTGTAGGTATAGCTGTACCGCATACTTTTTTGGCCCTAATGCAACGTAACTACAGCACCTTTTAAAAAGTCATTTTTCAATGGGACTTCCATAGCGCCGGTATTACGAGTTTTGCCTGGGAGGCCAAAAAGTGAGCAGTACAGCCCATACCGACAAGATTCATACCGCCATCTAAAGTCAGTACTTATAGGTTTCTCGCTACAAAGCTGTAGCATAAAACTTATAACTAAAGTGTTACTAAATACACTAACACCCATAAACTACCTATTAACCCCTAAACCGAGGCCCTCCCGCATCGCAGACACTATAATAAAAATATTAACCCCTAATCTGCCGCTCTGAACATCGCCGCCACTATAATAAACATATCAACCCCCTAAACCGCCGCACTCCCGCATCACAAACACTAAATATTAACCCCTAATCTGCCCCCCCCAACGTCTCCGCCGCCACTACACTAAAGTTATTAACCCCTAAACCTAACCCTAAGTCTAACCCTAACACCCCTAACTTTAATATAATTAATATAAATCTAAATAAAACTTACTATCATTACCTAACTAATTCCTATTAAAAATTAAATACTTGCCTGTAAAATAAATCCTAAGCTAGCTACAATATAACTAATAGTTACATTGTAGCTATCTTAGGTTTTATTTTTATTTCACAGCTAAGTTTGTATTTATTTTAACTAGGTAGACTAGTTAGTAAATAGTTATTAACTAGTTACTAACTATTTAAAATAAATACAAATTTACCTGTAAAATAACACCTAACCTGAGTTACACTAACACCTAACATTACACTAAAATTAAATTACATTAATTAAATACAATTAACTAAATTACAAACAAAAAACACCCCCACTAAATTACACAAAATAAAAAAGAAAATTATCAAATATTGAAACTAATTACACCTAATCTAATAGCCCTATAAACCCCCCCCCCCCCCAAAATAAAAGAAACCCTAGCCTAAACTAAACTGCCAATAGCCCTTTAAAAGGGCCTTTTGCGGGGCATTGCCCCAAAGAAATCAGCTCTTTTACCTGTAAAAAAAAAATAAAAAAAACACTTCCAACAGTAAAACCCACCACCCACACAACCAAAGCTCCCCAAATAAAATCCTATCTAAAAAACCTAAGCTCCCCATTGCCCTGAAAAGGTCCATTTAACTCTTTTTCGTTGCCCAAACCCCTAATCTAAAAATAAAACCCACCCAATAAACACTTTAAAAAAAAAACCAACACTAACCCCCGAAGATCCACTTACAGTTTTTGAAGACCGGACATCCATCCTCATTAAGCCGGGAGAAGTCTTCATCCAAGCAGACAGAAGCCCTCAACGAATGCAATCACCCAATAGGATTGAGCTTTAATCCTATTGGCTGATCCAATCAGCCAATAGGATTGAGCTCGCAATCTATTGGCTGATTGGAACAGCCAATAGAATGAGAGCTCAATCCAATTGGGTGATTGCATCAGCCAATAGGATTTTTTACCCTTAAATTCCGATTGGCTGATAGAATTCTATCAGCCAATCGGAATTCAAGGGACGCCATCTTGGATGATGTCATTTAAAGGAACCTTCGGTGTACGGCTGGGACTGTATGAAGAGGATGCTCCGCGCCAGATATCTTGAAGATGGACCTGCTCCGCGACGGAAGGATGAAGATAGAAGATGCCGTCTGGATGAAGACTTCTGCCCGCCTGGAGGACGACTTCTTGCCGCTTGGATGAAGACTTATCCCAGCTTCGTTGAGGACTTCTGCCCGCTTGGATGTCCAGTCTTCAAAAACTGCAAGTGGATCTTCGGGGGTTAGTGTTAGGTTTTATTAAGGGTTTATTGGCTGGGTTTTATTTTTAGCATAGGGGTTTGGGCAACGAAAAATAACTAAATGCCCTTTTAAGGGCAATGCCCATCCAAATGCCCTTTTCAGGGCAATGGGGAGCTTAGGTTTTTTAGATAGGATTTTATTTGGGGGGTTTGGTTGTGTGGGTGGTGGGTTTTTCTGTTGGGGGTGTTTGTATTTTTTTTTACAGGTAAAAGAGCTGATTTCTATGGGGCTATTGGCAGTTTAGTTTAGGCTAGGTTTTTTTTTTATATTGGGGGGCTTTTTTATTTTGATAGAGCTATTAGATTAGGTGTAATTAGTTTAAATATTTGATAATTACTTTTTTGTTTTGTGTAATTTAGTGGTGTTTTTTTGTAATTTAGTTAATTGTATTTAATTAATGTAATTTATTTAGGTGTTAGTGTAATTCAGGTTAGGTTTTATTTTACAGGTAAATTTATATTTATTTTAACTAGATATTAACTATTTACTAACGAGTCTACCTAGTTAAAATAAATACAAACTTAGCTGTGAAATAAAAATAAAACCTAAGATAGCTACAATGTAACTATTAGTTATATTGTAGCTAGCTTAGGGTTTATTTTACAGATAAGTATTTAGTTTTAAATAGGAATTAGTTAGGTAATGATAGTAAGTTTTATTTAGATTTATTTTAATTATATTAAAGTTAGGGGTGTTAGGGTTAGACTTAGGGTTAGGTTTAGGGGTTAATAACTTTAGTGTAGTGGCGGCGGAGACGTTGGGGGTGGCAGATTAGGGGTTAATATTTAACTAGTGTTTGTGATGCGGGAGTGCGGCGGTTTAATATGTTTATTATAGTGGCGGCGATGTTCAGAGCGGCAGATTAGGGGTTAATCATTTTATTATAGTGTTTGTGATGTGGGAGGGCCTCGGTTTAGGGGTTAATAGGTAGTTTATGGGTGTTAGTGTACTTAGTAACACTTTAGTTATAAGTTTTATGCTACAGCTTTGTAGCGAGAAACCCATAAGTACTGACTTTAGATGGCGGTATGAATCTTGGCGGTATGGGCTGTACTGCTCACTTTTTGGCCTCCCAGGCAAAACTCGTAATACCAGCGCTATGGAAGTCCCATTGAAAAATGACTTTTTAAAAGGTGCTGTAGTTACGTTGCATTAGGGCCAAAAAAGTGTGCGGTACAGCTATACCTACAAGACTCTTAATAGCAGCGGTAGTGAAAAAGCAGCGTTATGAGCTATAACGCAAAACTCGTAATCTAGCCGTAAATTACTAATGTGTAATGTAGGTAGCAGCGATGTCGGGGGCGGCAGATTAGGGGTTAATAACTAATGTAGGGGCGGAAGATTAGGGGTTAATAAGTGTAGGTAGGTGGCATCGATGTTGGGGGTGGCAGATTAGGGGTTAATAAGTGTAATGTAGGTGTCGGCGATGTCGGGGGCGGCAGATTAGGGGTGTTTAGACTCAGGGTTTATGTTAGGGTGTTAGGTGTAAACATAGATTTTCTTTCCCCATAGGAATCAATGGGGCTGCGTTACGGAGCTTTACGCTCCTTTATTGCAGGTGTTAGGCTTTTTTTTAGCCGGCTCTCCCCATTGATGTCTATGGGGAAATCGTGCACGAGCACGTAAAACAAGCTCAAAGCAGCGCTGGTATTTGTGTGCGGTATGGAGCTCAACGCAACCATATTGCCCGCTAACGCAAGTTTTTGTAAAACCTGTAATAGCAGCGCTATTAAAGGTGAGAGGTGGAATTAACTTGCAAGTTATCACCGAGCTGCACATAACGCAAAACTCGTAATCTTGCCGTTAGGTTGCTAGGGACATTTTAATTTTACAAAAATATTTTCAAAATATAGTGGTTTGCGAACTAAAATTTATTTATGTAATTATTTGCATAAAGATCAAATAATATCCATATTTTTTTTCTGACAAAAATAACTGTATGCTTTAAAGCCTTCTTGAAAATATACATATTTGTTGGGAGAGGCACACAATTTAACGGAATACATTTTAACAAGGAAAGAAAACAAGATACCCAGATTATAACCGGCTAATACATGCGGTCTATAAATACTACAATCTAACAATCTAAAACAAAATAAAAGTCACACTTACAAGCTCTCTAAGTTAATGGTACCGGTCAGATTTGGAAATGTTTCAACATTACTTGCTCCTCGGATCACTCTAATGGCAAAAAAAAAGGGTTTTTTATTATTTGAAATCAAGTCACTTTATAAACAAACATTTTTATAAGTAGCTATTCTGAACGTAAACATTATGTTGACATGATATACAGTATGTGCACCTTTTAAAACTGACACAGTTCCCACTTAATAGCCCCTCTCAGAAACAATTTTTTTTTTTTTTTTTTTAAATACACAACAAAGTTGTTTGCAAAACTCCTCCAGCACAATTACACTGTGGTGCTCTCTCACTCTGGATGAAGCCGTCTGCTGCAGCATCTAAACAATAATCTCAAAATATTTACATTTACATTAAAATATAGAATGTGCTGCTTTTTTAGCAGACATGGCTTTATACTTTTTTATTTCTATACTGCCCCCCCCAACACACACACACACCCCCACCACTGCTCCTTTTAAATTGTAATCCTAGACCTGCCATTAAAAGGGACATTATATACTCATTTTTTTCTTTGCATAAATGTTTTGTAGATCTATTTATATAGCCCATAGTTTTTTGTTTTTTTTTAAATGTATAGTTTTGCTTATTTTTAAATAACATTGCTCTGATTTTCAGACTCCTAACCAAGCCCTAAAGTTTTAGGAGAATACCGTCAGATACCTTATGTTTGTGTAAAGGGTCTTTTCATATGCAAAATAAGGGGGAGGGGGAAGTGTCTTATTTCCCACTTGCAGTGGGCTTTCCAGCTACCTTTTCAACAGAGCTAAACAGAGCTTCTAAGGGCTCGATTTATCGAAGCTGAGGCGGACAGGGAGGCATATACGCGCCCCTGTTCGCCTCAGCTCGCCTCTGGTAGGGTGAATTTCCCTGGAGGAAATTACCATTGCACACAAGCGCTATTTTGCGCTTGCGTGCAATCCCGCCCCCTGCCCGCAGCCAATCACGCGCGGGCAGGAGCTGTCAATCTCCTCGGTCGGACTAGACCGCAGAGATTGATTTTCACCACTTTAGAGGTGGCGAAGAGGTTAGGAAAGCTGCAGTCTAATGACTACTGCTTGTTAAATACGGTGAGCAGGTCCTTGTGAGAACTTGCAGCCGTAGGGGCTTTGATAAATCGAGCCCTAAGTAAGTTTTTAAACAGTTTTATACTGGATTTTTATATCAGTATCTGTGCATCTTATCCTTTATAGTAGTGTCTATTACATGCAGTTATATGAAAATGAGTGTATACTGTCCCTTTAAAGGGATAAGGCTTAAAAGGGACAATAAGCACCACTAGGGACTGTGGGACAAAGAACATTTTTTACACAAGTCCAAGAGACACAAAAAATAAAAATAAATCTGTAACCACTTTCCAATTTACTTCTGTTTTCTAATCTGCTTTATTCTCTTGGTATCCTTTGCTGAAGAAGCAGCAATGCACTACTGGGAGCTAGCTGAACTTTGGGTGAGCCAGTAACATGATGCATATATTTGCAGATACCAATCAGCAGCTCTGATCCTTTTCAACAAAGGATATCAAGAGAGCAAAACAAAATTAAAAAATAAAAGTAAATTGAAAAGTTGTTTAAAATCACCTGTTCTACCTGAATCTTGAAAGGAACATTTTTTTGGTTTTATGACTATTTAATGTCCTTTTAATTTCAAAATGGACCAATTGAGGCAGGTCATGCACAGCGGTGACAATCACTTTGGCACAGTCTGCTGCAGTCACAGGTGCACAACTTGCGCAAGCTCACAGTAATTCTTGCAAACTGCAGTATTTTCCCACCTCCTTTTAGGTTGCTGGGGTAGGGGTAGGCAGGTGTCATTACTGCACAGTGACCATTACAGGACCGCTGCCATTATCTAGCTAGGAGAAGTCAAAATCAGCACAGTCCCACAAAATCCAGTGCTACTGGGAAGTTTCTCGATGCTGAGAGTATGGCACAGTGTACAGTTAAGCTGCCCCACTTGATCTCTTGCTCATACTGAAATTATTTTATAAAACGAAACATGAGCTACACACTAAATCAAGTCTTCTAAACCTAAACATTTTATATAAAAAAAGAATGATTTGTGGTAAATAAAATGCTCAATTAAAAGCGACAGTGCACTGTAAAATAAATCGGGTTCACCTTCAGATGTTTCCATTGGCTCGTTTTACCAGAAGCAGAGCATAAAACGTATAGAAAAACTTCCATTTATGTTTATTTTGAATATGAAAGTGCTTGTTTTGTTCTTTGATGGGACAGTCTACAATATAATTTTTATTGTTTTAAAAGATACATAATCCCTTTATTGAAAGTCCTGTGAAAACAGAAGAGGAGGCGCAACAACTATAGTATAAGGTTTGTGTAATATCGCTATATTGTGGTATATAAAAGAGTGAATATATATTGCTCAATTTATGCGGTTTATTCAAGTGTTTAATTTTTCATATATTTTAGTACCACTTTTCTTTTTAGCTATATGCATATGTTAGGCTATTACTGTTATTATATTGTCTTAGGCATGACATCTGCTCTGGGTGAGTGTTGATACTAGCCGTTGATTGTCTGGGGGGTGGTATATATAGAGCAAAGGGGTGTTAATGTTATTTACAGCCTGATGAAACAGCACTGTTGGCCGAGAAACATGTTGCTGTGTTTTAACTGGTTTTAATAAACTTGTTTTACCTTGTTCACCTTTGCTCTGTGCGATATTTCTTTTTGGCTGCTGTGGGGCCCGTTTTTGTTGCACTGCAAATACGAGAGGAGCGCCCTCCGCCATCCTACACACCAGCTATCCTGATCCTGCCGATTGGTTCAGACGGATGAAGGCGTTGGTTGCCTGAAGCTCCCGGGTTGGCGAGACGCTCCCAACGTGACCGGGTTCCGGAGATCGCTAGTGAGTCTGTCTGGCGACTAAGAGGTCCCGGCCTGCTGTTGATGGCACTGTCCGTGCCATTCTCTATGTGAGTAGCCATCTGTTTTTGTGAAATGTGTTATCCAGTTAAGACGATATTGTCCGATGTGGCGCCTCCTTTTCTGTCTTCACAAGACTTTCATCTGATCACTAACTTCGGGAGAGCGGTTGCTATACACAGTCCTCCATTTCCTGTTTTGGCTGTTCCCTCTGGCTTATGTGCGCACCTCTATAGGGTTCTTTAGGCCTATCTTGTTCTCCATAATACCTTTTATTACCCATTCCCCAGTTTTGCATAAACATTATATTTATATACTTTTTACCTTTGTGATTACCTTGTATCTAAGAACATTCTGACAGCCCCCTGATCACGACTGTGACTATTATCTATTGACTTGCAGTTGGCACTGTGTTGTGCTAAATCTTAAATAACTTTCTGTGCCTGAACACAGTGTTATCTATATGGCCCACATGAACCCAATCAAGTCTCTTGTTGTGAAAAGCAATTTAAAAAGCATGTAATAAGAGGCAGTTCTCAAGGGCTTAGAAATTAGCATATGAGCCTACCTAGGTTTAGTTTCAACTAAAAATACCAAGAGAAAAAAGCAAATTTATAAAAGTAAATTGAAAAGTTGATTAAAATTACATGTCGTATCTGAATAATGAAACTTTAATTGTGACTAGACTGTCCCTTTAATACCACAACCAATTAAAAAGGGCTGAGCTTGCAGGGGAAGCATGCTCTCCTTATCTTATTACTTTCTATACACACAAATGCTTCCTTATCATATCTCTGCCTGTATACCAAAGCCCAATACATAGAACAGTTAGTATTTCATTACTTATCTCCCCAACCCCCCCCCCCCCCACCACCACACACATACACACTGGGAGTGTCATTTCTTCAGTTGAAATTGTTTACATGGCTTCTCTATAGCTAATATTTGAGTATTGACATTTTTAGTAAAAGGTGGGGATACAGTCGACATCAGCTTTTTCAAATGCCAAAATAAATGTAAAGGAGCAATCCGTAAATAATTTAATGTGCTCCAGCAGATAAAATAGATAATTGGTAAGACATGAAAGGGAGAAAATGCTATAGTACACCGTCCCTTTAACAATTCATAACAGAAAATGTCAGCAGTATAATCAGATTTTGAAGACAATGGATTGCTTTCATTTATTTTACAATCTCCTGTCCCCATGCTGAATGCAAGCAGGTCACACTGACATAATGCAGCATAAGAGAGTTTGCAGAGACCCTTTGTGTGTCAAGTAGCTCACTTCACACATTCTAGCAAAGGCTCGGCAAGTACTTACAAGAAGTGCAGGTCTGATAAATTCTGAAATGCCGAATTCCCAACAAACGACAAGGGATTATCGTACAAGTGTCTGGAATAAAAGAAAAAGGGAAGACTTGATAATCAAAAGCAAGTAAAAATGAAACTAACGAATTGGATAGAGAATGCAATTTAAAACATTCCAATTTATTTCCGTTATTGAATTTGACTTGTTCTTGTGGTACCTTTTTATTTAAAGGGAGAGTATACACCAATTTTCATATAACTGCATGTAATAGACACTAATATAAAGAATAATATGCACAGATACTGATATAAAAATCCAGTATAAAACCTTTTAAAAACTTACTTAGAAGCTCCCAATTTAGCTCTGTTAAAAAGGTAACTGGAACACCCACTGCAAGTGGGAAAAACAGACACTCCCCCCCCCTCCCCTGTATATGAAAAGACCCTTTACACAAACAGGAGCAAGCTGGAGTAGGTATACATCAGTATTCTCCTAAAACTTTGGGGCTTGGTTAGGAGTCTGAAAATCAGAGCAATGTTATTTAAAAATAACAAAACTATACATTTAAAAAAAAAAAAAAAAAAAACCTGAACGGGCTGTATAAATGGATCGGCTAAGTAGGCTGATAAGAGCTCAGGAGTGTGCAAGTGTCTTTAGTACTCAATGGCAGCAGTGTTTTGCAACATTGTATATCAAATCTACAAATAATGTTGCAAAACACTGCTGCCATAGACTACTAAAGTCTACCTAGTTTTACTCTTCAATAAAAGATACCAAAGAACAAGTCAAATTCGATAACAGATATAAATTGGAAAGTTGTTTACAATTGCTTGCTCTCTCCGAATCATGAAAGTTTCATTTTGATATTACTGTCCCTTTAAGATTAATGAAAAATAATTTGCCATCAACATTATTTTCCCATATTCACTTGAGACTTTTTGTCCCAGATTATGTTTGCCTAGTTTATATATTAAAGGTTTATAAAATGTGTTTGTTTCAGTACAATGTTACTTACATGGTTCTTAAAAGTGGATTTTTCACAAATGCTCCATCGGGTATTACAGAAATCGAATTGCTATGGAAACCCCTAAAAAAAAAAAAACACGAGAATTTTTTTTTCTTTAAGAATGTCTAATAAATCAAAGGAAATAAAGTTTATAGTTTAAACATGAGGTTCATAAATTATTTTCAAATTTATGAGCCAACAAAAAGAGGAGGAGCCAGACACATTTTCTGTCTCAAAGAAAAAAGAAAAAAAAAAGAAAAAAAGAAAAAAGGAGAAAAAAAAGGAAAGAAAAAAAAAGGAAAAAAAAAAAAAAGGAAAAAAAAAAGAAAATGAAAGAACAAAAAGGGTATTTGTATACAAATAATAAAATATAATAAGATAAAAAGAAATGTTAAATTCAAATGAACTAATATAAGATCAAATACAATATGATAAAAAAATAAAAATAAAATAATTTTATTATTAATTTAATTAGAGCAAGGTATCAAATTTTACAAGCTCATTGAGAACTGTTAAGCCCTAGAGTAATTACCATATGAAAATTCAAACCTCTCCCATTATATTTTAAAGGGACACTGAACCCAAATTTTGTCTTTCGTGATTCAGATAGAGCATGCAATTTGAAGCAACTTTCTAATTTACTCCTATTATCAAATTTTCTTTATTATCTTGCTATCTTTATTTGAAAATCAAAAATGCAAGTTTAGATGCCGGCCCATTTTTGGTGAACAACATGGGTTGTTCATGCTGATTGGTGGATAAATTCACCCACCAATAAACAAGTGCTGTCCAGCGTTCTGAACCAAAAATTGCCTGGCTCCATAGCTTAGATTCCTTATTTTTCAAATAAAGATAGCAAGAGAACAAAGAAAAATTGATCATAGTTGATACCGGGCTGCAAAGGTAAAATCCCTACCCCCCTACAGCCTCACCCCTGTTGTTTCTCAGTGGTTTTGGGCTCCTCAGAGCAACCACAATCTCTGGAAGCTTTTTGTTTGCTTGTTTTTTTGTTCTAAACGTGTTAAGAGAAGAGCTGGTCTATGACCGGGAAAACCCTCCTAAGCTGGCCGGGCTCCTGGAACTCTCGGTTGGCCACCTCACAACGGACACCCGCCTTACACCTCTCAGGCTGGCCGGGCTCCTGGAACTCTCGGTCGGCCACAGGACAACCGCTAACTTTACCCCTGGTCGCTCCAGCAGCCCTTTGCCCCAGAGCTCCGCTCTTTTGGGGATTGGTAGCCCCTAGGGAGGACAAGAGCTGGGGGAATTATCGGAGGGGAGCTCCTTTGGGAACCGGGGGTTTCAGACACCCCTAACCCCATAACTTCAACAGACTAACTCCAGTCCCCAGTAACGAATCCCGCTGATTTTCGGACTGTGGCATCTGGGGACCAAGACACCCTGGTGATCCCACTCCACCGGGATCACCCTGAAACTGCCACCCCTAGGTACTGGGATTCTGTGGGACTTTGGCTTCTATGAAGGTGCCGGTCGGTCTGGAGGGGAGGGAATGGCGGGAAAATTGTGGGATTGTCCAGGGTCTTATCAAGATGAGCTGTGTATAAAAGGAGTGTATGTTTTACAATAAAAATCAGTTTCTGTTTCACCTGAATGCTAGTATGTCTAGTTATTTGGGTGGGCTCCTGCTAAAATCACTTTCCTGGGCTACATAGCAGCCTGTTCCAGGCAGAGGAAGGACCCTCTGGCAGAGCTACCTAGTCTGGGTAGCCGGAGTCTGCCACAGGGTGGGACCCCGAGTACTGGTTTTGTCGGGCATCAAGGGTGGCTACAGGCTGTGGTCACTTGCCAGCTACATAGCTGCAGTTGGCAGGGAGGAAGCAGGACCCGTTTGCCGGAGCTACCCAGTCGGGGTATCCACCACAGGAGTAAATTAGAAAGTTGCTTAAAATTGCATGCTCTTATCTGAATCACGAAAGAAAAAAAAATTGGGTTCAGTATCCTTTTAATAGTTATATTGTCAAATTCAATGTAAAGAGAATATAGCAAAAAATAGACAACTACATAAATACTTACAGTTCCTTTAAATTGTGCAGGGATTTGATGGCTTCAGGAAAGTCCACAAGATTGTTATAATTAAGATCCCTGAAAAATAAATAAATTGTAAATCATGCAAAGCCCCCTGTGATCTTGACTTTTCCATCAGTGCATTTCAATTTTAAATAGAAGCACATTTGCAATATATTTGTATTCACAAAAATTCTTCTAATAAAATGATTTACTAGTTTACAGTGAGAGCGTTTACTGTGTGCATGCAAGTACAACAAATGTGTTAGTTACTACCGAGTTACAGAATATCCCAATTTGTGAGAAACTTTACTCACTAAAGATGGGGTTAGATTTCTATTAAAACAAATCTCAACTTAGCATCAGAGATCTCCCATCCTTATCTACTCCTTTCCATGTTTCAATTTGAGATATACTGAGTGATCTTGTTTCCTAATATTGGAGCATGCCTGTCCTCTTTCTCTTGGTGGATATATAATTTAATGTGGCTATTATTTGGCTGAAGCAAACTTTGCTTTAAATTTGCATATAGGAAAGTTTTCTTCTAGTTGGAAATCTTATAATGCCTTTAGGACATCCTAACTTTTTTGGTGTCCTACTCCCCCCTCCTTAAAGGGATACTTAACCCAAATTTTTTCTTTAATGATTCAGATAGAGCATGCAATTTTAAGCAACTTTCTAATTTACTCATATTATCAATTTTTCTTTTTTCTCTTGGTATCTTTATTTAAAAAAACAGGAATAAAAGGATTGGAGCTGGCCCATTTTAGGTTCAAAACCTGGGTTGCACTTGGTGATTGGATGGATAAATGTAGCCACCAATCAGCAAGCCCTATCCAGGGTACTGAACCAAATATAGGCCGGCTCCAAAGCTTTCATTCCTGCTTTTTTAAATAAAGATACCAGGAGAACAAAGAAAAATTGACAATAGGAGTAAAAGTAGAAAGTTGCTTAAAATTGCATGCTCTATCTGAATCATGAAAAAAAATATTTGGGTTTACTATCCCTTTAATTAATGGAATTTATCCAATCCACATTATCCAATCCCAGTGTAGAAGTCATGTGGTAGTAATGATGATCACATGATTTCCATTTTCCAGCAAATGTTTACATCGGGACTTTGTTCTGATCTTAAACACTTATCGTCCTGAAAGGGTTAAGTTTCACCTCACTCGAAAATTATTAGGTAGTTAAAAGTGTTGTGTTTTTATTATAAGGCTTTTATCTAGATGCCAGTACCATAGAATTTAGGCATAATATTTAAGGTTATTTCTCACCTTCCTGAAGTCATGGGTGCCGCCACATTGAAAAGAAAATGTATGCTTACCTGATAAATGTATTTCTTTTTTGACACAATGAGTCCAGGGATCATCTTAATTACTAATGGGATATTCACCTCCTGGTCAGCAGGAGGCGGCAAAGAGCACCACAGCAGAGCTTTTAAATAGCTCCTCCCTTCCCTCCCACTCCAGTCATTCGACAGAAGTTAGGAAGAGAAAGGAAAAGCCAAAGTGCAGAGGTGTCTGAAGATTACAATAACCCACAACCTGTCTAAAAACACAGGGCGGGCCGTGGACTCATTGTGTCCAAAAAGAAATACATTTATCAGGTAAGCATACATTTTCTTTTCTTTTTAAGACATGATGAGTCTACGGATCATCTTAATTACTAATTTGATTCAATACCCAAGCTAGAGTACACAGATGATACGGGAGGGAATCTAAACAGAAGGCACCACTGCTTGAAGAACTTTTCTCCCAAAAGCTGCCTCAGCCGAGGCAAAAATACCAAATTTGTAGAACTTTAAAAAAGTGTGAAGAGAGGACCAAGTTGCAGCCTTGCACACCTGTTCCACGGAAGCTTAATTTTTTGAATGCCCATAAGGAAGCAACAGCCCTCGTGGAATGAGCCGTAACCCTCTCTGGAGGCTGCTGTCCAACAGTCTCATATGCAAAACGTATGATACTCACCAGTCAAAAAGAAAGAAAAATAGCCATAGCTTTCTGACCCTTGCGTTTTCCTGAGAAAACCACAAAGAAGAAGACTGACAACAGTTCTTAGTCGTCTGCAGGTAAAACTAAAGCACAGACCACGTAAAAATTGTACAAAAGTCTTTCCTTTTGAAAAGAAGGATTAGGACACAAGGAAGGAACAAGAATCTCCTGATTAATATTCCGATCAGAACAACCTTAGGAAGAAATCCCAATTTAGTACGTAAAAACTACCTTATCTGAATGCAAATAAAATAAGGAGACTCCAAATGTAATGTCGAGAGCTCTGACACTCTCCCAGCAAAAGAAATAGCAACAAGAAATAAAACTTTCCAAGATAATTACTTAATATCTAAGGAATGCATAGGCTCAAACGGAGCCCCCTGAAGAACCTTAAGAACTGAATTAAGACTCCATGGAAGAGAAACTGTTTCGAACACAGGCCTGATCCTGACTAAGGCCTGACAAAAGAACTGCACATCTGGAACATCTGCCAGACGTTTGAATATTAAAAAGCCGAGATTACCTTAGGGAACTCGCCAACAAAGCGGTATATACAGAAAAACGGGTCTCAGGCGGAAGATACAAAATGGCACCTTTATTGCGGTCAAAACATGGAAAGGTATAAAAAAAATGAAATATAAAACAAACTACATGTAGAAAAGAATGGTCAGATGCGTTTCGGCTCAAGCCTTCATCTATGAACTCGCCAACAAAACCTTTCTCCAAACCTTCTTGGAGAAAGGACAAAATTCCAGGAATCCGAAATCTACTCCAAGAGTAGCCCTTGGATTCAAACTGATAAAAAAAAAATTTCTAGTTACAAGATAAAGAGTCTGGATCATGGTCTCTATGACCAATTCTGAAAAACCCTAGTTGAACACGATTAAGCGTTCAATCTCCAAGAGGTGAAACTTAGCCCTTGAATTAAAAGGTCCTTCCTCAACTGAAGACTCCTAGGTGGAAAGGATAACATGTCCACCAGATCTGCATACCAAATCCTGCGACGTCCACCCGGTGCAATGAAGATCACCAAGATCCTGTCCTGATTGACTTGAACAATAACCCAAGGAAGAAGAAAAAACGGAGGAAATATGTATGCAAAACTGAAGGACTAAGGTACCGCGTCAGGGCGATTATCATTACAGGCTGAGGATCCCCTGACCGCAAAGCACACCTCTTAAACCTGACATTCTGACGAGATACCATGAAAACCATTCCGGCTGACCCCATCTTAAAATCAGACTAGGAAAACCTTCCAGATGGAGTGTCCATTCTCCCAGACGAGAAGACTGCCTGCTCAGGAAGTCTGTCTCCCAGTCCACCCCTGGGAGAAGGAACATCGACAGACAGCCGGAGTAGACTTCCGCCCACTGGACAATCTTGGATACCTCTGATAGCGCTAAGGAACTCCTCGTTCCCTCTTGATGGCCAAGGTAAACCACTGAGACATGTTCCGATTGGAATCAGAGAAACTGGACCGAGGCCAACTGGAGCCAGGCCAGAAGAGCATTGAAGATCGCTCTCAGTTCCAAAATGTCTATAGGAAGAGCAGACACTGAACAATCATCATTCAAGAGGATCCCTTGACTCCTGCTCCAGTAAATATTCTAGGAGACAAAATCGGCCTAACCTCCGTTCCTTATCTAAGTATGAGAAAATGCAGAGGATTGAAAAGGAACTGAGTAAATGGAATGATTTCCAATGCAGTTACCATCAGTCCGGGAACCTCCATGTACTGAACAACTGAAGGCCGAGAAGCGGACTGAAGGACTAGACAATTATCGAAAATCTAGATTTTCTGACTCCTGACAGAAAAAACTACATAGATATAGAATTTATTATGGTTCCCCAGAAGAATACCCTTGAATTAGGGACCAAGAAACGCTTTCCTTGCGATTGAAAGGATGACGCCTGGACCAGGATGACGTCCAAAAAAGGGTGCCAATGTAATGCCCCATAACTGAAGCACCACCAACAGCGAACCCAGAAACTCTGAAAAAATTCTGGGAGCTGTGGAAGGACCAAACTGAAAATGTCTGCCTAGGAAACAAACCTTAAAGGGACAGTCAACCATATAATTATTATTGTTTTAAAAGATAGATAATCCCTTTATTACTCATTCCCTAGTTTTGCACAACCAACACAGTTATATTAATGTACTTTTTACCTTTGTGATTACCTTGTATCTAGGAACCTTCTTCCAGCCCCCTGATCACATGACTGTGACTGTTTATTATCTATTGTCTTAAATTTACATTGTATTGTGCTAGATCTTAAATAACTTTCTGTGCCTGAACACAGTGTTATCTATATAGCCCACGTGTACTTTGTCTCTTTGTGTTGAAAAGAGATTTAAAAAGCATGTGATAAGAGGCAGCCCTCAAAGGCTTAGAAATTAGCATATGAGCCTACCTATGTTTAGTTTAAACTAAGAATACCAAGAGAAAAAAGCAAATTTGATGATAAAAGTAAATTGGAAAGTCAATTAAAATTAAAAGTCCTATCTGAATAATGAAAGTTTAATTTATACTTGACTGTCCCTTTAAAGGGATATTGAACCCAAATGTTTTCTTTCATGATTCAGATATAACATGCAATTTTAAGCAACTTTCAAATTTACTTCTATTATCAATTTTTCTTCATTCTCTTTATATCTTTATTTGAAAAAGGCATCTAAGCTAAGGAGCCAGCAAATTTTTGGTTCAGACCATGGACAGCATTTGTTAATTGGTGCTGTCCAATCAGCAAGGACAACCCAGGTTGTTCACCAAAAATGGGCTGGCATCTAAACTTAAATTCTTGCTTTTCAAATAAACATACCAAGAGAATGAAGAAAATTTGATAATAGGAGTAAATTAGAAAGTTGCTTAAAATTGCATGCTCTATCTGAATCATGAAAGAACATTTTTGGGTTCAGTGTCCCTTTAAGGACCTGTGATGATCCCAGCAATGGGAACATGCAAATACACGTCCTTTAGGCCTTGTCATAAGTTGACCCTCTTGGATCAAAGGAAAATGGAGCGAATAGCTTCTATTTTGAAGGACGGTACTGATTCGACTCTTGAAATCAGATTCAGGAACAGAGTCTGAGACTTATTCCAAGTTTAGAACAGGAGAATCACTCCCAGGCATGGGAGGTCTCCTCTTTACTATATCTGGCTCAAGATATTCTGGATTTCTTTGAGGGAAAAGTCTGTCCAAATAGAACCAGACAACAAAGAACTAATATGCTCCCCCAAAGGTAGCAATACCAACCTGGGATGCCCTCTTGAGCAAACCCACTATCCAATAATCCATAAAATCCTGAAAAGGAACAACTATCCTCTATAGGTATAGAATACTCCTGGCTAGCATGGAGACTATCCCTTTCACCTTGTGATGCCAAGACTCCTTGAGAGGTCCGCTAAGGGAACTTCTCTGTCTATATAGGAAATGTAGATAAAAGGGTATATCCCTTCTCTCTCATTTCTTAGTAATGCTCTTAAAAGCTCAATCTGAGTACCACATGAAATTAACAATGACCAAGATGGCATTCCAAAGGCTAAAACCTCCTCAAGAAATAACCGGAAGTGAACTAGCTTAAACCTGAAGATACTACTTCAGTATCAGAGGGTGGAATCACACCGCCAGAACCTGAATTTTTTCCCTCAGAATCTACCGAATTATCCCCTTCCTCAGGTATCTGAAAGGGGACCTCTGAAATAGCAACTACTGCGACAGAAAACTCGCTCACAGAATGTTTAGTTTTCCCCTTGCATTCTCCCTGCAGCCTGGGAAAAACTGATAACGCTCCCGAAAAGCACAAGAGGGAAGCGATGTCTTGAAAAAAAACTCCAAGAGGAGTCGTGGAGGAAGAGAAAGGCACTGGTTGAATGGATGCTAAGTCTGTAGGACACTTGAGGAGAAAATATAGAACATCATCAGAATGCTTCTTGCAGTCTCTGAGGCAATATTGACTCTGAAAAAGGATTTCTCTTAATACATGGAGAACAGAAAAATCCTTGAACGTTCCACCTTAGTATAAAGACACAACGTGTAAATAACATCCGTATTCGCTTTTATCAAATAAAATTGAATACCATAACAATAATTACTGTGACTTTAAATGATATATTAAATAATATGGTAAAGGGCCTCTTGAAACATCTGGCATCACCATTTGAATATCAAAAATGTATGGTACTATGCCTTTAAATGATAAATGCACTGCTTTATTAAACATATAATACAGATATCCCTAGACTTCAGCTAATCCGAGAGGAGTCTGTCTGCCATTGGATGGGACACTAACAATTAGTAGGCATCCAGAGTAATATAAACACTCTTAAGTACTGCGTACTTGTAAAACCTCTCTGCTGTATGACCATAACGCAGCAGAGAAGGCACCCTGACCACTAACGATACTTTATAGTGCTGCCGAAGCCGCTCTGTTGAATGACATAGCGCAACAGAGAAGGCATCCTAATCACTAGAAACATACTTTCATACAGCGTGAAAAGCCTCTCTGCTGAATGCCATAACACAGCAGCGAAGACATCTGGTGTTCTGATTAAACTGCACTTAGTTCAAAAGGCACGCAAACAATGGGGCGTATTGTAGCTCCACCCATCGTGGGCGTATCAAGTTAAACCTACCAGGCAGCTAAATTTATTAAAAAAAAAAGAGCCGCCGGGAGAACCAACACCCACCATGGACATTAAAGAAAAACAAACCTCCCAGTCGGCTCGTAAAGTAATATAAGCCGTTGGGAGCGGTTAAAAGTTGAATACCACTTTCAGTCAGAAGTAGGGTAAATCTCCCTGTTGCTGCTAATGTCAATATTATAAGTCGTAGGGAGCGAGAACATGCACCAATCATGTCTATACACCGAAACGCTGAAGTAGGATAAACCTCCCAATCGGCTGCTAATCCTAGTAATATAAGCCGGTGGGAGCTGAGACCTGTACCACCATGCATAACCCTTACATACTGAAGTAGGGTAAACCTCCCTGTCGGCTGCTATTCTTAATAATGTAAACCTTGGGAGCAAGGACATGTACCATCATGTATAACACCCTCATGCTGAGGAAGTAGGGTAAACCTCCCTGTCGGCTGCTATTCTTAATATAGGCCATTGGGAGTAGGGACACGTACTATCATGTATAACACTCTTCTCTGCAGAAACTGCCCAATAATTTATCCTCACTCCTAGGGATAAAGTTATCTAGTGTCAATGAGTAAGTGCCAAATCTTTCTGTGTAATTTTTCCCCAGAAAATAAAATGTAGCACTTATCTGAGTACTCTGCCCGGCAGTAAAGCAGCTCACCTGGCTTGCAAGGTCCTCTTCCTCACATTGGCCTGTGGAACACAAATAATCCGATTATTCCTCTCTCAGACTCTTGCAAACAAGGCAGCATAAATATGGGAGGCGCAGTGAGAATTATGTCCCACAAGTTCCCATTGCTCTAAAGCCACCAAAAGCTCTACTGTAGAGACTGATATGGACTACGACTACACCCTAGGACAAAGTAGCACTCTCTGGCACTACTTTAAAAATAATAAACTCTTGATTGAAGAATCTAATCTAACATCTCACTTTGTCACTTCCTATCACTAATGTAGGCAAAGAGAATGACTGGAGTGGGGGGGAAGGGAGGAGCTATTTAACAGCTCTGCTGTGGTGCTCTTTGCCTCCTCCTGCTGACCAGGAGGTGAATATCCCGTTAGTAATTAAGATGATCCATGGACTCATCGTGTCTTAAATGAAATGTATTTTTCACTACATTCCAGTGCCGACATGTTTGCACTCTCCTTCAGATATCTGCCGTGTAACTTAGGTTCCAAAACGGCAGCACCCATTAAATATATTTAGCGTTTGGTGTCCCTTTAAATGATTCACAGACTAGAATATTTTTATTATTATTAGTCTGGAATGCCTCTTTAAGAGTCTGACTATTCAATTAATGTTTTCGTAGTAATTAATAAGTAACATAATAAGGATTTATTTTATTTTTATTTTTTAGTTAAAAAAAAAAGCACATACTTTTTGAACCTTTTATTTAAGTAACCCAACTTCACCCAAACAGCAGTTTAACTTTAATATGCTTGAGCTATTTAGGTGATGACAGTGTCTTTAGCACAATGTGTTATTTCCTTCCAGCTCTGGAAGCATAATGTTTATTTTAAAAGCACATTCCTTGCTCTACACCCACTTTTTATTTCAACGTCCTTCATAAATTGACTGTTTCCCTCGGCAGCAGTAACTCCGTCCTTTGGGAAAACAGGAACACGCCAAGAAAACAAATGCAAAACATTTTAGAGATTTGCACGTCACCCCAGCAGCTGGTCAGTTTTTAACACCAGATTTAAAAGTACATTCAACTCAGCTTTTAATTTGTTGCATGTAAGCAAAAGGGAGCTTAGTTACACACACATTTTATATATATATATATATATATATATATATATATATATATATATATATATATATATATATATATATATATATATATATATATAGTATACTTATCCTTTTCTATCATTTCAGCTAGTGCCACTTTGATCATAACAATAATAGTTTGAAAA
>NC_069505.1:157874442-157899442 GCF_027579735.1 Bombina bombina
TCCTTAGCAAAACTTTATCACAACATACAAACACTGTCAACGTCATGCTAGGAGTTCTTTGATCACAGTACAAAAAAAAAAAAGTTATGATAGAGGGTCCAACTTACAGTGTTTCCAAATTATCTAAGCCATCGAAGCAGTGCTGGCCCAGGCTCTTCAGTTTATTGTTGTGAAGATGCCTAAGAAAAACCCCAAAATAAATGATGATGAGTTTTAACAAATACCAAGATAAATAACACTTTTTGATAGTCATGTTTTCATAGTTTCCAAACTCCAAGCACATACTTAGTCTGTCAATTGGTTTGGTCAATAACCATTTTTTTTATTTCTTAAAAAGGACATAAAATATATTTTCTTGAATCAAAATTTTTTAAATTTACTTTGTTTTCTTGAAGGAGCAGAAATGTACTACTGAGTGCTAGATGAACACATCCGTTGAGCCAATGACAAGAGTCATATGTGCAGCCACTAATCAGCAACTACCTCCTGGCAGTAGCTATGTATGCTTTTCAAAAAAGGATATCAAAGGAGTATGAACCAAACTAAAATGGAAAGGTATTTAAAATTGAATACTCTCTCTGAATCCTTAACGTTTAATGATGTTACTGTCACTTGAACTCTATGAATGCCTCAAAGGTTCAGAATAGCTCAGCTTTTCTAACCCCTTCTGAACCATTGAGGCTTCCTAGACAGGAACGGTACAAACTCTGTGGTGCGCAGAAGAGTTAGCAGCCAAAGTCTCCAAGAAACAAGGCTCTGAAAAGGTGAGGGGCAAGGTCTGGTACTTAGACGATTGATGTGGATACAGACTTTATATTATGGGCATAATCTGTTTTAATCTTGTAAATACCTGGTAGTCATTTAACAGGTAACAGTTAATACATATGTTTGCTTTGAATATTTGTTGCACTCTTTCCCCTTTTTCTGTTTAGATGTGTACAAAGTGGAGGTACCAAAGCTAGACACACTTTAAAGGGACACGATACCCAAATGTTAAAGCACTTGAAAGTGATGCAGCATAGCTGTAAAAAGCCGACAGGAAAATATCACCTGAACATCTCTATGTAAAAGAGGAAGATATTTTACCTCAAAATCTCCTAAGTGTTCACACCCCACTGTAAAGAGACTTTAAGTAGCCAATCAGGATGCTATTTCCAGGACTTGCAAGGCAGTGTGTATCTGGCATGTGAAGGCAGCCATGTTATTTTCTTATTCAGTTTAAGGATGTTTACTATAAAATTTCATGAGATTTCAGTGAAATCTCGCGAGATCACAGGAAAGCATGACCTCAGCACAGCTGAAGCTAATTGGCTTTTTTTCCAACTTGCAGCTTGACAGCAGCTGAACTACAACTGTTCACAGAGCATTTACTTTGGTGAGCTGAAGAAATTGTAAAGGTAAAATATCTTCCCTTTTTTACATAGAGATGCTCAGGTGATATTTTCCTGTCAGCTTTTTACAGTTCTGCTGCAACACTTTAAAGTGATTTAGCATATGAGTATTATGCCCTTTTAATACTCAAGGCAAAAGAATCCACGGGACAACAGATCACAGATTTAATAACCATCTAAATAATCAGCACAAATATCAAACAAGAGACTAAGGACTTGTTTTTATTTAGGTGGAAAAGTTTGGAAACTGGTGGTAAAAATATTTATCTCTATTAAAGTCTATGGAGATTTTTTTATGTTATCACCAGTTTCCAAACATTACCACCTCAATGGAAACTAGGCCTAAGACTGGTCGATACATTTTCCATCTTCCAATTGATACAAACCTACTGATACATTTTGATTAATATACTTTTACATACAGAGAGATAGCAATTAAATGTATTGTCTGTATTCCTTTGTTAATGAACACTCAGAACGAAAAATGAGCGCACACATTCTATATTTATGGAGTAACTGTCCATACTTTAGCAAGTCAATTCTCATACATTAGTATAGTATATATTAAAAATCAGAGTTACAGCTCAAATGACTGTAGAGATTATTATAATTTTTAGCAACCAGTTACCTTATTGATCAGAGGAAGATGTTTTTTTTTTTTTTTTGTTTCTGACATTATTATTTAAAACAGCTGAGTATATAATTACAGGGACCTGGCCTCGTAGGGAACCGATTTTGTGTTACTAAAAATGAGCCCAGTTGACTTATGAATAACATAAATTTGAGCTTATAAGCATTATTGACAAATATATTACTGCAATACCTTTGTTATTCTGGCATCTAAATCCCTTGACTAACAAAGCTACACAACTCAACAGGAGTGGTTAAAACAACAACACTCATTTTGTATGCAGATCCTTTTTTCATCTAGCAGCAATTTCCCCAAAACCAAACGCTCAACCCCTAACCCCCCCCCCAAAAAAATAAAAATAAATATATATATAAAAATAATATATATATATAAAAATAAAATAATATATATATATATATATATATATATATATATATATTTTTTTTTTTTTATTTTTTTTTTATTACAGGGAGTGCAGAATTATTAGGCAAGTTGTATTTTTGAGGATTAATTTTATTATTGAACAACAACCATGTTCTCAATGAACCCAAAAAACTCATTAATATCAAAGCTGAATATTTTTGGAAGTAGTTTTTAGTTTGTTTTTAGTTTTAGCTATTTTAGGGGGATATCTGTGTGTGCAGGTGACTATTACTGTGCATAATTATTAGGCAACTTAACAAAAAACAAATATATACCCATTTCAATTATTTATTTTTACCAGTGAAACCAATATAACATCTCAACATTCACAAATATACATTTCTGACATTCAAAAACAAAACAAAAACAAATCAGTGACCAATATAGCCACCTTTCTTTGCAAGGACACTCAAAAGCCTGCCATCCATGGATTCTGTCAGTGTTTTGATCTGTTCACCATCAACATTGCGTGCAGCAGCAACCACAGCCTCCCAGACACTGTTCAGAGAGGTGTACTGTTTTCTTCTTGTAAATCTCACATTTGATGATGGACCACAGGTTCTCAATGGGGTTCAGATCAGGTGAACAAGGAGGCCATGTCATTAGATTTTCTTCTTTTATACCCTTTCTTGCCAGCCACGCTGTGGAGTACTTGGGCGCGTGTGATGGAGCATTGTCCTGCATGAAAATCATGTTTTTTCTTGAAGGATGCAGACTTCTTCCTGTACCACTGCTTGAAGAAGGTGTCTTCCAGGAACTGGCAGTAGGACTGGGAGTTGAGCTTGACTCCATCCTCAACCCGAAAAGGCCCCACAAGCTCATCTTTGATGATACCAGCCCAAACCAGTACTCCACCTCCACCTTGCTGGCGTCTGAGTCGGACTGGAGCTCTCTGCCCTTTACCAATCCAGCCACGGGCCCATCCATCTGGCCCATCCATCTGGCCCATCAAGACTCACTCATTTCATCAGTCCATAAAACCTTAGAAAAATCAGTCTTGAGATATTTCTTGGCCCAGTCTTGACGTTTCAGCTTGTGTGTCTTGTTCAGTGGTGGTCGTCTTTCAGCCTTTCTTACCTTGGCCATGTCTCTGAGTATTGCACACCTTGTGCTTTTGGGCACTCCAGTGATGTTGCAGCTCTGAAATATGGCCAAACTGGTGGCAAGTGGCATCTTGGCAGCTGCACGCTTGACTTTTCTCAGTTCATGGGCAGTTATTTTGCGCCTTGGTTTTTCCACACGCTTCTTGCGACCCTGTTGACTATTTTGAATGAAACGCTTGATTGTTCGATGATCACGCTTCAGAAGCTTTGCAATTTTAAGAGTGCTGCATCCCTCTGCAAGATATCTCACTATTTTTGACTTTTCTGAGCCTGTCAAGTCCTTCTTTTGACCCATTTTGCCAAAGGAAAGGAAGTTGCCTAATAATTATGCACACCTGATATAGGGTGTTGATGTCATTAGAGCACACCCCTTCTCATTACAGAGATGCACATCACCTAATATGCTTAATTGGTAGTAGGCTTTCGAGCCTATACAGCTTGGAGTAAGACAACATGCATAAAGAGGATGATGTGGTCAAAATACTAATTTGCCTAATAAATCTGCACTCCCTGTATATATATATATATTAGGGTTGCACCGATACCATTTTTTTTAAGACCGAGTACAAGTACCGATACTTGTTTTCAAATACTCGCCGATACCAATTACCGATACTTTTTTTTTATGTCATGTGACAGTTTACCAAGCACAATACAGACTAATTATTTAAGATTCCTTCTTTATAATTATGAAGGACTGTAGCTCAAAAGACATTATGAAATAATAAAACAGGTTTTATTTGTCACAAAGTTCACAGAACATGTTTAGAAATAAAAATATTACAATAAAATATATTAACAACAACAATAAATAACAAATATAAAATTGCAACCAACCAAAAGTGCCATACAGTAAAAAATAGAACAGAATACTGTTTAATGATGGCGATCAACACTATGGGCTAGATTACATTTGACCGGTAAGCTTTACCAATGTTCTCATTAAACGTCCTACTCCATTAAAGGCTATGGAGTTGGAAATGTGAACAGAGCATTGGTAAAGCTTACCAATCAAATGTAATCTAAATCTAGTCCTATAATTGCAAGATGAGTGTTCATTGGGATTAACTTAATTTTTCCTATGAGTACTTTTCCTGCAATTATATAAGCTAAGATGTTCCTCAGAGTACAGTATGTTTTGAACATAATTGTGCAAGATGAGAACTTGCAATATAAAAGGCAATCTAGCAATTAGAAAAAAAATTCAAAAGTTAGTGGCAAGTTCTTTTTTAGGAACAGAACAGAAGCATCTCTGCATGTTCAGCTATAAGTCTGTTTTTGCTATCAGTAAGGAGGTTCAACTTTCCACACTACTGCATGGGGCAGAAAGATATTTTTGGGCCATTTTAGCCAGAGCTGGAAACCTCAGTTTATTAACTGCCCAGTACTTCAGGGGTTTGTCTGAACGCAGTACAGTGATCTCTCCTACAATAATACAAATAAGAGCAATTTGTATTGGCAGAACAGTAGTAAACAATTTTTAGTTTAGTCTCCACTACAGCTTTAAATTAAATGGGAACATGCAGTTTGAAAAAACGCCACAAGATAGCATATGGGTAGTAAGTGGAAGTATCGGTTTAAGTATCGGTGCATTTGCACGAGTACAAGTACTCGTGCAAGTACTTGGTATCGGTACCGATACCGATACTAGTATCGGTATCGGTGCAACCCTAATATATATATATATATATATATATATATATATATATATATATATATTAGTATTAAGTAGTAATACTGTTATTATTATTAGATAAAACACAGTTCAGATCAGCACACTTCCATATACGGTATATCCAAATGAAGTGTATAGGTGCTCAAACCTTCAGGGACCCACTTCCAAGGTCCAAATCCAATATATGTAACAAATACAAGAAGGTAGCACTCTCATGGAAAGTTAGTACAGGAACGTTTCGGGGCTTCATATATAAAAATTGCTCTTAGGACATTGCAGGTTACTCTAGAGTTAAATATTATAGGAACCCTATAGGTGTTAACTCCTTCCTCCGTATTTTGATTTTAATTATTGTTTCTTTGAGGTCCAATTTCTCACAAAGGCCAGTCAGGGTTAAATAAGTAGGCTTGTGTCTTTAAAGTGATGTAATCATGATGTAAGTGTGATGTAATATTAGCACACGCCCACTTGAGGCCTGTGGATTGGTTCCTCATTGATTGCTTTGCACATAAATTGATTATTTCAATTTATGTTAGCTTAAGAAAGGGGCAGGAAGCCCTGAAACATTGCTCTAATAAATGTTTTTCCTTTCCATGAGAGTGCTACCTTCTTGTATTTGTTACAATTATTGATATTATTGTTTTTTTAAATTTATTCATTCAACAGTATGAAGCAAAATAGTTGCTATTGTGTGTCGTGATTATTACTTTTATTATTAATAGAATTTTAATAATAATAATTATACATTTAATTTTAAATTCAGAAGTATAAAGCAAAATGGCTGCTACATTATGGATGGAATAAACCAATAATAATATGATCAAAAGATCACATACAAAAATATAAAAATAAAAGGAAATCAAATTTTAAAGGTGAATACTTACAAAACAACCAGGCTCGAGAGATTTGAGAAAGCCAAATCTGGTATATGAGTGATTTTGTTCAGTGCCAGCGTTAATGCCTGAAGAGACGGAAGATTGCTGAGTGGACGGACAGGGACTTCAGTCAGGCTGTTGTCATCCAGCCAAAGATGCCGAAGCTGTGAAAGGCCCTCAAAGCTTTCGTCTGGAACAGTGACAATGTGGTTTGCGTCCAATCGCCTGAAAGAAACAAAAACATCAGATTAACTAATCAGAATCATTTAGAATTTACAGAGATTGAGCTTTTTCGCTAAAAAAATTGTAGCACATCAAAGGGACAGTTAACCCAAAAACTTTCTCTCCTTTAATTTGTTCTCAATGATCCATTTTACCTGCTGGAACATATTAAATTGTTTACAAATAGCACCTTAGCCTTTAAATTGGCATTTGAAATAACATAATTTATGTAAGAACTTACCTGATAAATTCATTTCTTTCATATTAGCAAGAGTCCATGAGCTAGTGACGTATGGGATATACATTCCCACCAGGAGGGGCAAAGTTTCCCAAATCTCAAAATGCCTATAAATACACCCCTCACCACACCCACAAATCAGTTTAACGCATAGCCAAGAAGTGGGGTGATAAGAAAAAAGTGCAAAAGCATAAAAAATAAGGAATTGGAATAATTGTGCTTTATACAAAAAAATCATAACCACCACAAAAAGGGTGGGCCTCATGGACTCTTGCTAATATGAAATAAATGAATTTATCAGGTAAGTTCTTACATAAATTATGTTTTCTTTCATGTAATTAGCAAGAGTCCATGAGCTAGTGACGTATGGGATAATGACTACCCAAGATGTGGATCTTCCACACAAGAGTCACTAGAGAGGGAGGGATAAAATAAAGACAGCCAATTCCGCTGAAAATAATCCACACCCAAAATAAAGTTTAAGTCTCATAATGAAAAAAACTGAAATTATAAGCAGAAGAATCAAACTGAAACAGCTGCCTGAAGTACTTTTCTACCAAAAACTGATTCAGAAGAAGAAAACACATCAAAATGGTAGAATTTAGTAAAAGTATGCAAAGAAGACCAAGTTGCTGCTTTGCAAATCTGATCAACCGAAGCTTCATTCCTAAACACCCAGGAAGTAGAAACTGACCTTGTAGAATGAGCTGTAATCCTTTGAGGCGGAGTTTTACCCGACTCGACATAAGCATGATGAATTAAAGATTTCAACCAAGATGCCAAAGAAATGGCAGAGGCCTTCTGACCTTTCCTAGAACCGGAAAAGATAACAAAATAGACTAGAAGTCTTTCGGAAATTCTTAGTTGCTTCAACATAATATTTCAAAGCTCTAACTACATCCAAAGAATGCAATGATTTCTCCTTAGAATTCTTAGGATTAGGACATAATGAAGGAACCACAATTTCTCTACTAATGTTGTTGGAATTCACAACCTTAGGTAAAAATTTAAAAGAAGTTCGCAACACCGCCTTATCCTGGTGAAAAATCAGAAAAGGAGACTCACAAGAAAGAGCAGATAATTCAGAAACGCTTCTGGCAGAAGAGATGGCCAAAAGGAACAAAACTTTCCAAGAAAGTAATTTAATGTCCAATGAATGCATAGGTTCAAACGGAGGAGCTTGAAGAGCCCCCAGAACCAAATTCAAACTCCAAGGAGGAGAAATTGACTTAATGACAGGTTTTATACGAACCAAAGCTTGTACAAAACAATGAATATCAGGAAGATTAGCAATCTTTCTGTGAAAAAGAACAGAAAGAGCAGAGATTTGTCCTTTCAAGGAACTTGCAGACAAACCTTTATCCAAACCATCCTGAAGAAACTGTAAAATTCTCTGAATTCTAAAAGAATGCCAGGAAAAATGATGAGAAAGACACCAAGAAATATAAGTCTTCCAGACTCTATAATATATCTCCCTAGATACGGATTTACGAGCCTGTAACATAGTATTAATCACAGAGTCAGAGAAACCTCTTTGACTAAGAATCAAGCGTTCAATCTCCATACCTTTAAATTTAAGGATTTGAGATCCTGATGGAAAAAAGGACCTTGCGACAGAAGGTCTGGTCTTAACGGAAGAGTCCACGGTTGGCAAGAGGCCATCCGGACAAGATCCGCATACCAAAACCTGTGAGGCCATGCTGGAGCTACCAGCAGAACAAACGAGCATTCCTTCAGAATCTTGGAGATTACTCTTGGAAGAAGAACTAGAGGTGGAAAGATATAGGCAGGATGATACTTCCAAGGAAGTGACAATGCATCCACTGCTTCCGCTTGAGGATCCCTGGATCTGGACAGATACCTGGGAAGTTTCTTGTTTAGATGAGAGGCCATCAGATCTATTTCTGGAAGTCCCCACATTTGAACAATCTAAAGAAATACCTCTGGGTGAAGAGACCATTCGCCCAGATGTAACGTTTGGCGGCTGAGATAATCCGCTTCCCAATTGTCTATACCTGGGATATGAACCGCAGAAACTAGACTGGAGCTGGATTCCGCCCATACCAGAATTCGAGATACTTCTTTCATAGCCAGAGGACTGTGAGTCCCTCCTTGATGATTGATGTATGCCACAGTTGTGACATTGTCTGTCTGAAAACAAATGAACGATTCTCTCTTTAGAAGAGGCCATGACTGAAGAGCTCTGAAAATTGCACGAGTTCCAAAATATTGATCGGTAATCTCACCTCCTGAGATTCCCAAACCCCTTGTGCTGTCAGAGACCCCCACACAGCTCCCCAACCTGTAAGACTTGCATCTGTTGAAAATACAGTCCAGGTCGGAAGAACAAAAGAAGCCCCCTGAACTAAACGATGGTGATCTGTCCACCACGTCAGAGAGTGTCGTACAATCGGTTTTAAAGATATTAATTGAGATATCTTTGTGCAATCCCTGCACCACTGATTCAGCATACACAGCTGAAGAGGTCGCATGTAAAAACGAGCAAAGGGGATCGCGTCCGATGCAGCAGTCATAAGACCTAGAATTTCCATGCATAAGGCTACCGAAGGGAATGATTGTGACTATAGGTTTCGACAAGCTGATATCAATTTCAGACGTCTCTTGTCTGTCAAAGACAGAGTCATGGACACTGAATCTATCTGGAAACCTAAAAAGGTTACCTTTGTCTGAGGAATCAATGAACTTTTTGATAAATTGATCCTCCAACCATGATCTTGAAGAAACAACACAAGTCGATTCATATGAGATTCTGCTAAATGTGAAGACTGAGCAAGTACCAAGATATCGTCCAAATAAGGAAATACCACAATACCCTGTTCTCTGATTACAGACAGAAGGGCACCGAGAACCTTTGTAAAAATTCTTGGAGCTGTTGCTAGGCCAAACGGTAGAGCCACAAACTGGTAATGCTTGTCTAGGAAATAGAATCTCATAAACTGATAGTGATCTGGATGAATCAGAATATGCAGAAATGCATCCTGTAAATCTATTGTGGACATATAATGCCCTTGCTGAACAAAAGGCAGGATAGTCCTTACAGTTACCATTTTGAATGTTGGTATCCTTACATAACGATTCAATATTTTTAGATCCAGAACTGGTCTGAAGGAATTCTCCTTCTTTGGTACAATGAAGAGATTTGAATAAAACCCCAGCCTCTGTTCCAGAACTGGAACTGGCATAATTACTCCAGCCAACTCTAGATCTGAAACACATTTCAGAAATGCTCGAGCCTTCGCTGGGTTTACTGGGACACGGGAAAGAAATAATCTCTTTGCAGGAGGCCTTATCTTGAAGCCAATTCTGTACCCTTCTGAAACAATGTTCTGAATCCAAAGATTGTGAATGGAATTGATCCAAATTTCTTTGAAAAACCGTAATCTGCCCCCTACCAGCTGAGCTGGAATGAGGGCCGCACCTTCATGTGGACTTAGGAGCTGGCTTTGGTTTTCTAAAAGGCTTGGATTTATTCCAGACTGGAGATGGTTTCCAAACTGATACTGCTCCTGAGGATGAAGGATCAGGCTTTTGTTCCTTATTGTGACGAAAGGAACGAAAACGATTATGAGACCTAAATTTACCTTTAGATTTTTTATCCTGTGGTAAAAAAGTTCCTTTCCCTCCAGTAACAGTTGAGATAATAGAATCCAACTGAGAACCAAATAATTTATTACCCTGGAAAGAAAGGGAAAGCAAAGTAGACTTAGAAGACATATCAGCATTCCAAGTTTTAAGCCATAAAGCTCTTCTAGCTAAAATAGCTAGAGACATATACCTGACATCAACTCTAATGATATCAAAGATGGCATCACAAATAAAATTATTAGCATGTTGAAGAAGATTAATAATGCTATGAGAATTATGATCTGTTACTTGTTGGGCTAAAGCTTCTAACCAAAAAGTTGAAGCTGCAGCAACATCCGCTAAAGATATAGCAGGTCTAAGAAGATTACCTGAACACAAGTAAGCTTTTCTTAGAAAGGATTCAATTTTCCTATCTAAAGGATCCTTAAAGGAAGTACTATCTGCCGTAGGAATAGTAGTACGCTTAGCAAGAGTAGAAACAGCCCCATCAACCTTAGGGATTTTGTCCCAAAACTCTAATCTGTCAGATGGCACAGGATATAATTGCTTAAAACATTTAGAAGGAGTAAATGAATTACCCAAATTATTCCATTCCCTGGAAATTACTTCAGAAATAGCATCAGGGACAGGAAAAACTTCTGGAATAACTACAGGAGATTTAAAAACCTTATTTAAACGTTTAGATTTAGTATCAAGAGGACCAGAATCCTCTATTTCTAATGCAATTAAGACTTCTTTAAGTAAAGAACGAATAAATTCCATTTTAAATAAATATGAAGATTTATCAGCATCAACCTCTGAGACAGAATCCTCTGAACCAGAAGAACCATTATCAGAATCAGAATGATGATGTTCATTTAAAAATTCATCTGAAAAATGAGAAGTTTTAAAAGACTTTTTACGTTTACTAGAAGGAGGAATAACAGACATAGCCTTCTTAATGGATTTAGAAACAAAATCTCTTATGTTATCAGGAACACTCTGAACATTAGATGTTGATAGAACAGCAACAGGTAATGTAACATTACTAAAGGAAATATTATCTGCATTAACAAGTTTGTCATGACAATCAGTACAAACAACAGCTGGAGGAACAGATACCACAAGTTTACAGCAGATACACTTAACTTTGGTAGATCCAGCACCAGGCAGCGATTTTCCAGAAGTATCTTCTGACTCGGTGTCAACGTGGGACATCTTGCAATATGTAATAGAAAAAACAACATATAAAGCAAAATTGATCAAATTCCTTAAATGACAGTTTCAGGAATGGGAAAAAATGCCAGTGAACAAGCTTCTAGCAACCAGAAGCAATAAATAATGAGACTTTAATAATGTGGAGACAATAGTGACGCCCATATTTTTTTAGCGCCAAAAAAAGACGCCCACATTATTTGGCGCCTAAATGCTTTTGGCGCCAAAAATGACGCCACATCGGGAATTCCAACACTTTTGGCGCAAAAAAACATAAAAAATGACGCAACTTCCGGCGACACA
Source organism: Bombina bombina (assembly GCF_027579735.1). NCBI lineage: Eukaryota > Metazoa > Chordata > Amphibia > Anura > Bombinatoridae > Bombina > Bombina bombina. The sequence continues at coordinate 157,886,104 of NC_069505.1, forward strand.
TCTGACGCCGGAAACAGAAAAAAAAATTTGCGCCAAAAAAGTCAGCGCCAAGAATGACGCAATAAAATGAAGCAATTTCAGCCCCCGCGAGCCTAACAGCCCACAGGGAAAAAAGTCAAATTTTAAGGTAAGAAAAAATTGATTTATTCATATGCATTATCTCAAATATGAAACTGACTGTCTGAAATAAGGAACGTTGAACATCCTGGGTCAAGGCAAATAAATGTTTGAATACATATATTTAGAACTTTATAAAAAAGTGCCCAACCATAGCTTAGAGTGTCACAGAAAATAAGACTTACTTACCCCAGGACACTCATCTACATGTAGTAGAAAGCCAAACCAGTACTGAAACGAAAATCAGTAGAGGTAATGGTATATATAAGAGTATATCGTCGATCTGAAAAGGGAGGTAAGAGATGAATCTCTACGACCGATAACAGAGAACCTATGAAATAGACCCCGTAGAAGGAGATCATTGAATTCAAATAGGCAATACTCTCCTCACATCCCTCTGACATTCTCTGCACGCTGAGACGAAAACCGGGCTCCAACCTGCTCCGGAGCGCATATCAACGTAGAATCTAGCACAAACTTACTTCACCACCTCCATAGGAGGCAAAGTTTGTAAAACTGATTTGTGGGTGTGGTGAGGGGTGTATTTATAGGCATTTTGAGGTTTGGGAAACTTTGCCCCTCCTGGTAGGAATGTATATCCAATACGTCACTAGCTCATGGACTCTTGCTAATTACATGAAAGAAAGCCGATTTAGCCTGTGGTATCCCTACCTATACTTAAAGGGACAGCCAAGTCAAAAAAAACTTTCATAATTCAAATAGAGTATGTAATTTTAAACAACTTTCCAATGTACTTGTATCACCAATTTTGCTTTGTTCTCTTGGTATTCTTTGTTGAAAGCTAAACCTAGGAGGTTCATATGCTAATTTCTTAGACATTGGCGTTAGTTCATGTGTTTCATATAGGTAACATGGAGCTCATACACGTGAATTTACAGAGGAGTGAGCACTGATTGGCTAAAATGCAAGTCTGTCAAAATAACTGAAATAAGGGGGCAGTCTGTAGAGGCGTAGATACAATGTAATCACAGAGGTAGAGAGTGTATTAATATAACTGTGTTGGTTATGCAAAACTGGGGAATTGGGTAATTAAAGGCACTCATTTTTTCTTTGCATAAATGTTTTGTAGATGATCTATTTATATAGCCCATAAAGTTATATTTTAAAATAAATGTATAGTTTTGCTTATTTTTAAATAACATTGCTCTGATTTTCAGACTCCTAACCAAGCCCCAAAGTTTTATGTGAATACGGTCAGCTACCTTCTCCAGCTTGCTGCTGTTTGTGTAAAGGGTCTTTTAATATGCAAAAGAAGGGGGAGGGGGGGAGTGTCTTATTTGCCACTCGCAGTGGGCTTTCCAGCTACCTTTTCAACAGAGCCAAACTGACAACTTCTAAGTAAGTTTTTAAACAGTTTTATACTGGATTTTTATATCAGTATCTGTGCATCTTATTCTTTATACTAGTGTCTATTACATGCAGTTATATGAAAATGAGTGTATACTGTCCCTTTAAGGGATTATCTATCTTTTAAAACAACAAACATTCTGTTGTTGACTGTCCCTTTAAAGCTTCTTTACCCAAGTATAGGCTATTGAGAAACTATGTAAACACAGCCAGCAAAAGAAATTACACTTACAGTGGGTGGTGGAAGAGATAAAGCTCTAAAAGGTTCATTTTCAATTGTTCTTTCTAAGTACAGGTAGCCCTCAGTTTACGTCGGGGTTATGTTCCAGAAGGAATGGTTGTAAAACGAAACCGTTGTAAATTGAAACCCAGTTTATAATGTAAGTCAATGGGAAGTGAGGGAGATAGGTTCCAGGCCCCTCTCAAAATTGTCATAAGTAACACCTAATACATTATTTTTAAAGCTTTGAAATGAAGACTTTAAATGCTAAACAGCATTATAAACCTAATAAAATAATCACACAACACAGAATATATAATTAAACTAAGTTAAATCAACAAAAACATTTGCTAAACAGCATTATAATCCTAATAAAATAATAACACAACACAGACTTCACTTGCATTTTTCTGCAAACAGTTCTTTCTATGGATTCCAATCTGGACTGATTTATAGACAGGAAGATCTTGTTCCCTTGCAATCTGCTCGATAGCTCAGGTCTGGTTAAACTGATTAATTTCAGCTTGCTTGGCTTTGCTGCAACACAAGCGGACAGCTCCACCTACTGGCTATTTTAATAAATGCGCTGCTTCTCAATGCTTTTCAATAGCAGTCACATGACTGGAAAAAAAGGTTGTTATTCTGAAACGGTGTAAATTGAACCGTTGTAAAACGAGGGCCATCTGTATTTTAAAGAGACGACAATAAGAAAGGCAAGCATTTGAGTGATAAGATAAGATCTGATCTGTCTGCAAGCTTAGCCTATTTTGATGGGTTGTGATTTCAAAGAGCAAACCCAGCTATTTCTTTTGCAAATAGAAGCATAAATGAGCAATTTATCATACACTTGATACGCTGCAGCTGGTATAAAAATCATGGAGCAAACATTCAGGGGAAAACAAACAATTTTACAGTGAACTGTCCCTTTAAACTGCTGGACACAAATACAATAGTATGCAACCTATTTACACCATGCTATTGTTTATCCTCCTGTGTATGAAGCATTCTCCAAAGCTGTTCTCCTATTCTAATCATTTACATGTACAGGATGGTGAAGCCATCTTGGAATTGAGGTATTCTCAAACCCTGTGACAGAGGCAATGCACGCTCACAGATTAGTGACTTTGTGAGCTTTATGACAACTTTAGGTTAGTACGTATGATATATTTGTATGCCGCTGCAATATTGTTCTATATTATTCTCTTATTTTTTTTTATACATATATATTTTATATCAGTGTTTCTCAACTGCAGTCATCAAGTACCCTTAACAGGCCAGGTTTTTATTAAAGCTAAACTAGAGCACAGGTGAAATAATCAGCTGATGGGTGAGAGCATGCTAGTAACCATGGTTACTGATCAGCTGATTATTTCACCTATACACTACTTCTGCTATAATGAAAACCTGACCTGTTAGAGTTACTTGAGGACCGCGGTTCAGAAACAATGTTTAAGTAACTTAAAACTGTGTAAATAAACTGCAAGAATGTAAACCTTGTGCTTCTTAACCCAAGTGACACAAAGTTGTCAAAAAGCAGTTACTGTCATTAATCTGTGAATGTGCAGATTCTATCACAATGTATGAGAATACCTAAGCCCCAAGATGGCAGCGCCATCCATAAGGAGTTATAATAGGAGAATAGCGAGTCAAGTAGTAGCCATACTATTACAGGTTTAATGTTTAGGTTTAGTTTTATTTAAAAGGAAAATTCTAGTGTAACAAAAAAAATAAGCTCCAATTTGTTTGTTAGAAACAGGCATTTGTTTAATATGTTAAAGGGACATTAAAAAAGTTGAGAGACACAATATTATATGTACTTTAATTACTTTACCTGCAAATTTATACTGCAGTGCCTCGCCATTAACCCTTTCTTTTTAGTTTCTGAATTGTAAAGCTCTAACTCTCCCCACACATTTCCTTCTATGGCTGTATCTATATCTATTGTTGCTTTTGGTAGAATACAAAAGTGAATAGGGATTATCTGCTGGAGCATGCCTAGAAGCTGTGAACACAGTTGAAATAAAATGCCTGTGTCTAAACACTGATAAGGGGGATGGAGTTGGCTGCTCCAGGAGCTTAGCTATGTAATTCATTTTGCATATTTTTGAAAATTTTAAAATACTTGCCAGCAATTTTTAAACAATTGTTTTGTTTTTTTTTTTTTTTTAATTAATGAGTCCTTTTAGGATATGCACAGATCTCAACTTGTTGTATGTCCCTTTAAGAAACATTTAACACCCCCTTTTAATTTTTTGGTTTAGTTTTGCATAATGATAAAACTTTGCAATATATTTTCATTTTGCCTCCTCTCTATATCTTTATCTATATCTATATCAAACCAAATGTACTTTTATAATAACATTATGACAACCGAATACCGATTCACAAATACTTGCACATTTGAATGTTAAAATTTAATGCTAAAATATTCTGTCTGAATATTACTTTTGCTAACTAGAGAGTGAACACTTGTTTGCAAAAAAGAATGCCAGATGTTTAACCAACATTCAATATTTGTTTAGAATAAATGCAGATTTGAATTTATTTATTTTTAATACATACACCAAAATGATTCTTCCCTCCCTAATTAAAGGGACAGTCTACATCAGAATTTGTATTGTTTAAAAAGATAGATAATCCCTTTATTACCCATTCCCTAGTTTTGCACAACCAACACAGTTATAAATACACTTTTTACCTCTGTGATTACCTTGTATCTAAGCCTCTGTAAACTGCCCCCTTATTTCAGTTCTTTTGACAGACTTGCATTTTAGCCAATCAGAGCTGGCTCACCTGAACTCCACATGCGTGAGCACAGTGTTATCTATATGGCACACATGAACTAACACCCTCTAGTGGTGAAAAACTGTCAAAATTACCTGAGAGAAGAGAATTAGCATATGAACCTCCTAGGTTTAGCTTTCAACTAAGAATACCAAGAGAACAAAGCAAAATTGGTGATAAAAGTACATTTGAAAATTGTTTAAAATTACATTCTCTAACTGAATTATGAAAGTTTATTTTGGACTAGACTGTCCCTTTAACAGCCCAAAAATAAATACAGTGAAATGCTTGGGCAATACCACCCACTGCACATTCACGGCCAATCAGCCACTAGCAGGGGGTGTCAATCAGCTCGATCATATTCGATCGGGCTGATTGCTGTCCGTTGCCTCAGAGTTGGCAGATGAGTTAATGAGTAGCGGTCTTATGACCGCTGTTTCTTAACTTACGTTTCCCACGAGCCTGAAGGCTTGTGCGGAAACTGCTGCATTCGCAGCATAATAAAATCGACCCCTATGTGTTTACCACCTCGAATGGAAGTTTATTTCATGAATCCACCACCCTTTCTATAAAAAAAACACTTCCTCAAATTTCTCCTGAATCTGCTACCCTCTAACTTTAGATTGTGACCCCTTGTTTTGGCATTTGTTTTTTTGTGGAAAATGCTTTCAGCTTTTTCTTTTTTTTTTTTTTACATGAGACTTTTAAATCATTGTTGGTTAGCAGCTGAAAATGTCCGCCCGCAGCTTTCTTCTGGTCTAGATAGTTTTCTTGTATGACAGTTTAGCAGTACATGTTTAATATACTTCAGTTAGATAAATTGCACAAATCTACAAATCAGCATGTGCGAGTAGGATAACTTATTCACGAGTTGATCGTGATTGGAATGCAATTGGTGGAAAAAGTTTGGTGGCCATTTTCGGCTCCTAACAATCTATGAATATTAAAATGTTTAATGTACTTCTTACAAGTTTATAGATTAACAATAAGTAATCAAAATTACTGTACCTTTAATTTACTTTCCTTTTAACTTGGACATTATTATGAGAGATATAAATAATTTATAGAACTTAAAGTGATGGTAAACCCAAGCGTACAACAAACGCTAGGATTTATCAGCGCTAAAAATATACAGTTCCTCTCATAGTTTTGTAAAAAAACAATGTTAAACTCACCCTATCTGTAAAATAAGTAGATCACTAACAGTCCACAGCACAGCGCTTTCTTAAATGAGGTGACATTTCCACCTCTAGACCAATAGCCGTGCGTGTCAACTGACATCCTAGCATGGCTATTGGTCTAGAGGTGGAAACGTCACCTCATTGGAGAAAGTGCGGCTGAAGGCACGGTGTTAGCGATCTACTTTGTTTACAAAATGATGAGAGAAACTAATGTTTATTTTTAGTGATGGTAAATCCAAGAGTATAACAAACGCTAGGATTTACCATCACTTTAAGTGTAGATATGGAAGTCAGAATAAATTCTAAGTGATAGACTGCTGTCTCCTTGAACATGATTGAGCTACTATTAAATTCCTAAGAATATCTGCTGTACACCAGTATATTGATTTACAGATATAACTCAAGTGAGAATGTAAGCTTTCTTGTGCACAGAAATACAATTATTATTTATGGCTCAAATAAGAATTTATGTAATGACTATAATTTCACAATCACTTTAACTTTTCTGATATGTTTAAAATCTGATTCCCCACTGTAAATTAGATAATTAGAATACATACATACACACACACACACACACACACACATACATACACACACACTAATATATATATATATATATATATATATATATATATATATATATATATATAACAGAATTTATGTTTACCTGATAAATTTCTTTCTCCAACGGTGTGTCCGGTCCACGGCGTCATCCTTACTTGTGGGATATTCTCTTCCCCAACAGGAAATGGCAAAGAGCCCAGCAAAGCTGGTCACATGATCCCTCCTAGGCTCCGCCTACCCCAGTCATTCGACCGACGTTAAGGAGGAATATTTGCATAGGAGAAACCATATGGTACCGTGGTGACTGTAGTTAAAGAAAATAAATTATCAGACCTGATTAAAAAACCAGGGCGGGCCGTGGACCGGACACACCGTTGGAGAAAGAAATTTATCAGGTAAACATAAATTCTGTTTTCTCCAACATAGGTGTGTCCGGTCCACGGCGTCATCCTTACTTGTGGGAACCAATACCAAAGCTTTAGGACACGGATGAAGGGAGGGAGCAAATCAGGTCACCTAAATGGAAGGCACCACGGCTTGCAAAACCTTTCTCCCAAAAATAGCCTCAGAAGAAGCAAAAGTATCAAACTTGTAAAATTTGGTAAAAGTGTGCAGTGAAGACCAAGTCGCTGCCCTACATATCTGATCAACAGAAGCCTCGTTCTTGAAGGCCCATGTGGAAGCAACAGCCCTAGTGGAATGAGCTGTGATTCTTTCGGGAGGCTGCCGTCCGGCAGTCTCGTAAGCCAATCTGATGATGCTTTTAATCCAAAAAGAGAGAGAGGTAGAAGTTGCTTTTTGACCTCTCCTTTTACCTGAATAAACAACAAACAAGGAAGATGTTTGTCTAAAATCCTTTGTAGCATCTAAATAGAATTTTAGAGCGCGAACAACATCCAAATTGTGCAACAAACGTTCCTTCTTTGAAGCTGGTTTTGGACACAGAGAAGGTACGATAATCTCCTGGTTAATGTTTTTGTTAGAAACAACTTTTGGAAGAAAACCAGGTTTAGTACGTAAAACCACCTTATCTGCATGGAACACCAGATAAGGAGGAGAACACTGCAGAGCAGATAATTCTGAGACTCTTCTAGCAGAAGAAATCGCAACTAAAAACAAAACTTTCCAAGATAATAACTTAATATCAACGGAATGTAAGGGTTCAAACGGAACCCCCTGAAGAACTGAAAGAACTAAATTGAGACTCCAAGGAGGAGTCAAAGGTTTGTAAACAGGCTTGATTCTAACCAGAGCCTGAACAAAGGCTTGAACATCTGGCACAGCTGCCAGCTTTTTGTGAAGTAATACCGACAAGGCAGAAATCTGTCCCTTCAGGGAACTTGCAGATAATCCTTTTTCCAATCCTTCTTGAAGGAAGGATAGAATCCTAGGAATCTTAACCTTGTCCCAAGGGAATCCTTTAGATTCACACCAACAGATATATTTTTTCCAAATTTTGTGGTAAATCTTTCTAGTTACAGGCTTTCTGGCCTGAACAAGAGTATCGATAACAGAATCTGAGAATCCTCGCTTCGATAAAATCAAGCGTTCAATCTCCAAGCAGTCAGCTGGAGTGAAACCAGATTCGGATGTTCGAACGGACCCTGAACAAGAAGGTCTCGTCTCAAAGGTAGCTTCCAAGGTGGAGCCGATGACATATTCACCAGATCTGCATACCAAGTCCTGCGTGGCCACGCAGGAGCTATCAAGATCACCGACGCCCTCTCCTGATTGATCCTGGCTACCAGCCTGGGGATGAGAGGAAATGGCGGGAACACATAAGCTAGTTTGAAGGTCCAAGGTGCTACTAGTGCATCCACTAGAGCCGCCTTGGGATCCCTGGATCTGGCCCCGTAGCAAGGAACTTTGAAGTTCTGACGAGAGGCCATCAGATCCATGTCTGGAATGCCCCACAGGTGAGTGACTTGGGCAAAGATTTCCGGATGGAGTTCCCACTCCCCCGGATGCAATGTCTGACGACTCAGAAAATCCGCTTCCCAATTTTCCACTCCTGGGATGTGGATAGCAGACAGGTGGCAGGAGTGAGACTCCGCCCATAGAATGATTTTGGTCACTTCTTCCATCGCTAGGGAACTCCTTGTTCCCCCCTGATGGTTGATGTACGCAACAGTTGTCATGTTGTCTGATTGAAACCGTATGAACTTGGTCCTCGCTAGCCGAGGCCAGGCCTTGAGAGCATTGAATATCGCTCTCAGTTCCAGAATATTTATCGGTAGAAGAGATTCTTCCCGAGACCAAAGACCCTGAGCTTTCAGGGATCCCCAGACCGCGCCCCAGCCCATCAGACTGGCGTCGGTCGTGACAATGACCCACTCTGGTCTGCGGAACGTCATCCCTTGAGACAGATTGTCCAGGGACAGCCACCAACGGAGTGAGTCTCTGGTCCTCTGATTTACTTGTATCTTCGGAGACAAGTCTGTATAGTCCCCATTCCACTGACTGAGCATGCACAGTTGTAATGGTCTTAGATGAATGCGCGCAAAAGGAACTATGTCCATCGCCGCTACCATCAACCCGATCACTTCCATGCACTGAGCTATGGAAGGAAGAGGAACGGAATGAAGTATCCGACAAGAGTCTAGAAGTTTTGTTTTTCTGGCCTCTGTTAGAAAGATCCTCATTTCTAAGGAGTCTATAATTGTTCCCAAGAAGGGAACCCTTGTTGACGGGGATAGAGAACTCTTTTCCACGTTCACTTTCCAGCCGTGAGATCTGAGAAAGGCCAGGACAATGTCCGTGTGAGCCTTTGCTTGAGGAAGGGACGACGCTTGAATCAGAATGTCGTCCAGGTAAGGTACTACTGCAATGCCCCTTGGTCTTAGCACCGCTAGAAGGGACCCTAGTACCTTTGTGAAAATCCTTGGAGCAGTGGCTAATCCGAAAGGAAGCGCCACGAACTGGTAATGTTTGTCCAGGAATGCAAACCTTAGGAACCGATGATGTTCCTTGTGGATAGGAATATGTAGATACGCATCCTTTAAATCCACCGTGGTCATGAATTGACCCTCCTGGATGGAAGGAAGAATAGTTCGAATGGTTTCCATCTTGAAAGATGGAACCTTGAGAAACTTGTTTAAGATCTTGAGATCTAAGATTGGTCTGAACGTTCCCTCTTTTTTGGGAACTATGAACAGATTGGAGTAGAACCCCATCCCTTGTTCTCTTAGTGGAACAGGATGAATCACTCCCATTTTTAACAGGTCTTCTACACAATGTAAGAACGCCTGTCTTTTTATGTGGTCTGAAGACAACTGAGACCTGTGGAACCTCCCCCTTGGGGGAAGTCCCTTGAATTCCAGAAGATAACCCTGGGAGACTATTTCTAGCGCCCAAGGATCCAGAACATCTCTTGCCCAAGCCTGAGCGAAGAGAGATAGTCTGCCCCCCACCAGATCCGGTCCCGGATCGGGGGCCAATATTTCATGCTGTCTTGGTAGCAGTGGCAGGCTTCTTGGCCTGCTTTCCCTTGTTCCAGCCTTGCATTGGTCTCCAAGCTGGCTTGGCTTGAGAAGTATTACCCTCTTGCTTAGAGGACGTAGCACTTTGGGCTGGTCCGTTTTTACGAAAGGGACGAAAATTAGGTCTATTTTTCGCCTTGAAAGGCCGATCCTGAGGAAGGGCGTGGCCCTTACCCCCAGTGATATCCGAGATAATCTCTTTCAAGTCAGGGCCAAACAGCGTTTTCCCCTTGAAAGGAATGTTTAGTAGCTTGTTCTTGGAAGACGCATCAGCCGACCAAGATTTCAACCAAAGCGCTCTGCGCGCCACAATAGCAAACCCAGAATTCTTAGCCGCTAACCTAGCCAATTGCAAAGTGGCGTCTAGGGTGAAAGAATTAGCCAATTTGAGAGCATTGATTCTGTCCATAATCTCCTCATAAGGAGGAGAATCACTATCGAGCGCCTTTATCAGCTCATCAAACCAGAAACATGCGGCTGTAGTGACAGGGACAATGCATGAAATTGGTTGTAGAAGGTAACCCTGCTGAACAAACATCTTTTTAAGCAAACCTTCTAATTTTTTATCCATAGGATCTTTGAAAGCACAACTATCTTCTATGGGTATAGTGGTGCGTTTGTTTAAAGTAGAAACCGCTCCCTCGACCTTGGGGACTGTCTGCCATAAGTCCTTTCTGGGGTCGACCATAGGAAACAATTTTTTAAATATGGGGGGAGGGACGAAAGGAATACCGGGCCTTTCCCATTCTTTAGTAACAATGTCCGCCACCCGCTTGGGTATAGGAAAAGCTTCTGGGAGCTCCGGCACCTCTAGGAACTTGTCCATTTTACATAGTTTCTCTGGGATGACCAACTTTTCACAATCATCCAGAGTGGATAATACCTCCTTAAGCAGAATGCGGAGATGTTCCAACTTAAATTTAAATGCAATTACATCAGGTTCAGCCTGTTGAGAAATGTTCCCTGAATCAGTAATTTCTCCCTCAGACAAAACCTCCCTGGCCCCCTCAGATTGGGTTAGGGGACCTTCAGAGATATTAATATCAGCGTCGTCATGCTCTTCAGTAACTAAAACAGAGCAGCCACGCTTACGCTGACAAGGGTTCATTTTGGCTAAAATGTTTTTGACAGAATTATCCATTACAGCCGTTAATTGTTGCATAGTAAGGAGTATTGGCGCGCTAGATGTACTAGGGGCCTCCTGAGTGGGCAAGACTCGTGTAGACGAAGGAGGGAATGATGCAGTACCATGCTTACTCCCCTCACTTGAGGAATCATCTTGGGCATCATTGTCATTATCACATAAATCACATTTATTTAAATGAACAGGAATTCTGGCTTCCCCACATTCAGAACACAGTCTATCTGGTAGTTCAGACATGTTAAACAGGCATAAACTTGAAAATAAAGTACAAAAAACGTTTTAAAATAAAACCGTTACTGTCACTTTAAATTTTAAACTGAACACACTTTATTACTGCAATTGCGAAAAAACATGAAGGAATTGTACAAAATTCACCAAATTTTCACCACAGTGTCTTAAAGCCTTAAAAGTATTGCACACCAAATTTGGAAGCTTTAACCCTTAAAATAACGGAACCGGAGCCGTTTTAACACTTTAATCCCTTTACAGTCCCTGGTATCTGCTTTGCTGAGACCCAACCAAACCCAAAGGGGAATACGATACCAAATGACGCCTTCAGAAAGCCTTTTCTAAGTATCAGAGCTCCTCTCACATGCGACTGCATGCCATGCCTCTCAAAAACAAGTGCGCCACACCGGCGCGAAAATGAGGCTCTGCTTATGCTTTGGGAAAGCCCCAGAGATGATTCCTCAAGGCTAAATATGTTTTAAAACTGAATCGATTTAGCCCAGAAAAGTCTACAATCTTAATAAGCCCTTGTGAAGCCCTTATTTACCATCGTAATAAACATGGCTTACCGGATCCCATAGGGAAAAATGACAGCTTCCAGCATTACATCGTCTTGTTAGAATGTGTCATACCTCAAGCAGCAAGAGACTGCACACTGTTCCCCCAACTGAAGTTAATTGCTCTCAACAGTCCTGTGTGGAACAGCCATGGATTTTAGTTACGGTGCTAAAATCATTTTCCTCATACAAACAGAAATCTTCATCTCTTTTCTGTTTCTGAGTAAATAGTACATACCAGCACTATTTTAAAATAACAAACTCTTGATTGAATAATAAAAACTACAGTTAAACACTAAAAAACTCTAAGCCATCTCCGTGGAGATGTTGCCTGTACAACGGCAAAGAGAATGACTGGGGTAGGCGGAGCCTAGGAGGGATCATGTGACCAGCTTTGCTGGGCTCTTTGCCATTTCCTGTTGGGGAAGAGAATATCCCACAAGTAAGGATGACGCCGTGGACCGGACACACCTATGTTGGAGAAATATATATATATATATATATATATATATATATATATATATACATATACATATACATATACACACACACACATATACACATACATATATACATACATACACACACACACATATATACACATTTATACTTCAGATAGAGCTTACATTTTAATCAACTTTTCAATTAACTTATTATGAATTGTGTAATTTTCACAATATCCTTTATTGAAGAAGCAGCAATGCACTATTGGTAGCTAGCTGAACACCTCAGTAGTCCAATTACTTGAAGCATATATATCCAGCCACCAATAAGAAGCCAACTCCCAGCTCATAAGCCTACCTAGGTATGATTTCAAAAAAGGATACCAATAGAACAAAACAAGTTACATAATAGAAGTAACCTAGAAAGAGGTTTAAAAAATTGTATGCTCTACCTGAATAATAAAGAGACAAAATTTGGGATTCATGTCTCCTAGTATGTAGCAGTTTTCTGAACCATAGAACATGCTTCACAGTGATTGTTGAGACACATGCACAAGCTCATTAATATCTGGTCTCTGATCAGCATACAGCAAAGCAACTCAAGTATTTCTAAAAAAAAAAAAAAAAAACTTTTAACCCCACTAAAATGAATTAACAGAACACAAAATCTTTCACTGCAAGCCCCTCTGGCAGGATATAGGTTAAATGTAGGAGACAGGCTAATTCCTTTCCAAACAAAAAACACCTGCACTGTGCTGTCAACCCGCTGATTAATGACAGTATTTTTTGTGCATTAAGGTTTCCTAAACAATGCGGAGGGATCATTTACAGATCACTTATCCTCCGCCTTTCTACGTTAGTGGCAGCTGAGAAAAAGATGATAAATGGTCAACCGTTTCATTATTTGTCATTCAAAGAAATCACCAGAAATATTTCAGCTCTTTTTTTAACTGAAGTAGCTTAGTCATTTTACAAATGTAATATAGATAATGTAGAATCAATGGACATAGGTTATAAAGAAACTAGAGAAATTATGTTTGCACAAAAAAGCAACCAGATATTTATACATAAAGCAGTTAATTTTCCTCACTACAGCAATCAGTTCTCATATTCAGTGAGACAACTCTCAATACATCTGTGTGTATAAAATCACAGAATATAGCATAAGAGATCACAGAACTTGAGATATTTTTGTATTTACTTAGAGAAGGCTAAAATGCTTCTATGCAATTCTGTAAATTGTATCCTATC